>NC_081409.1:320682654-320988487 GCF_030272615.1 Cryptomeria japonica | reverse complement strand
AAAGAAGTGAAGAAGATAAGTAAAAACAGAGCATGCAAAATAGAAAATAGAAAACAAGACACACAAGCAAATCTAGAACATCTTCATAAGACAGTGATGAGTAGTAGAGAAGGATGAGGGCATGTATGCTCTAAATAGAGAAGTGCATAAAAGAAAACAGGAAGCATGGAAGAGAGAAGGTTGCATAGAAAGCGTGAAAAAAATAGAAGAAATATGCAAGTGTGAAGAACTCAGAAGATAATACACACTGAGTGAAGAAGAGAAAGAGAACATACGATGAGGACTTTAGAGTAGAGGACTAAGAGTAGAGAGAAGACAAAGAAGAGAATAGAGGTGGAGAGTAGAGATCAAAGACTAGAGAGTAGAGAGCCAAGGTAGAGAATGCATAAGGTAATAAATGCAGAGTGGGATAGAGAAAGAGGACTTAATAGAGCAAATGTCAGAGAGTTGTGTGCAAAGATAAGAAGATGACAGAAGGCAAAGAATAGGGATTGATATCAAAGAAGAGTTAAGTCAATCTCAAGTGTAGATCATGAATTGTGAGTTACAAAATTTTATTTGTAAAAAGGTGCATAATCGCAATTGAATATTTACTTATTGTATGTCATCTGAGTGGGTGCACAAATAGGGGGTTGGTGCTCCTTTGGATTGGTGCCCATAAATGTGTAATCAAAATTTTATTTGTGAGGTTGGATTAGAGAAGTAGTCCCTAGCATCTTTTCTCATCAAGGTTTTTCCCCACCATGGGATTTCCTTGTATACCTTGTGTTATTTGTTTGCTCTGTGTGTGTGAATGTGTTTAATATCTCTGTTTATAGTTTCCTTGATTTATGTTATTAAAGCTTTGATTATTTTATAAAGTTCAAGTTTTTCTTACCACTGATTCACCCAAACCCCCCCCCCCTCCTAGTGGTCCATTTGTGTTCCTTCAAATATGTGCAGCTTAAAGATAACACATTGAAATGCTATTCAAACACAGTTGAGAGGTGCATAATTATAGAGAAAAGAAATAAAGGAAATCATAATATAACCAATTAAGAGATTTGGTTGGATATCACACTAGGGCGACTTAATGGTGGCTACTGACAATGCAAATTTTAAAGGAAATAACATTTGGACAATAGAAAGACCTAAAAATAGATGATTGGCACATATAGTTTAGAATGATTTTCCTCTAAACTATAGGAATGTGTCATGAAGGGGATTCATCCATATGTGCAACCTTGAGATGTTTCACCTCAATATTTCTATTAAAGCCCAAGTGGTATAGCTTTGTTGGAAAGGGCTTTTAGAGACCTTTAGGCAAAAGTGTAAGAATTGGCTATGGAGATAACCACCCAAGATCTATAAGCTAAATGAATAGCACAATAACAAGAGATAATATTAGAGACAAGAATAAACTGTATTCTCATCAATTATGCAATAAGAGCTAGACTATAATACATAGGAGACCTCCTTGGTTATATAACCAAGGTGAGTGAATAAGACAATGACAAGTAGAGATAAAAGTTATCACCCCACCTAAAGTGGAAAAGTGATCACATGATAATACCACTAAAGGTGGATCATCCACAAAAGGTAGAAAAGTGCAACCACAAAAGATGGAAATGATAATGTGATAAAGTGATATGTCCATCTAAAGTGGAGATGTTCCAACTACTCCTATGCAATTCCCTAAGTAAGCTTAAGTAAAGTGTAATTAGGACCTAGGAAAGAATAAACCAAGGAAAAATGCCTTAATTACACCAACACCCCCCCTTAAGTGCAATTTAGGGGGATGAAGTCTCAAGCTAACAATCCGAGATGGGTCTCGACAATCAGGCCATGATAGGTACCCATATACAAATGCAATGCAATCTCTCACAAATAGAGAAAGGGAGAGAACCTAGTGGGAAAAAACTTCACCCAAAAGAGAGAAGAAATACTAAAGAACTCTCAAAGAAGAGTGAGAATAAGAAAACCTTGAGTGAGTTAAAATTACACCCAATGATAGAGAATGGAAAATTCTGTTGACCCCCTTGATAAAATATCCTACACCCCCAAGGGAGCTCACAACTAATGAAACTTACTCTCAATATAGGGTTTGGTGAAGAATTTTGCAACTTTCTCTATTATAGAATAATATTGCAAATCAATGACCTACTCCTATATCAAATCCCTAATGTAGTGCATATGGATCTTGATGTGTTTAGTTCATTGATGGTGAACTAGGTTCTTCGAGGTTTGAATGGAACTTTGATTGTCACAATGAAGGAGTGTAGGTCATGGAGTGATGAAACCAAACTCAAAGATAATATTTTGAAGCCTAATAGCCTCAGTGGTGGCATTACAACCCCTTGATACTCAACCTCAGTCAAAGAGAGAGCAATAGATTGGTGTTTCTTGCTTTGCCAAAAAATGGGGTTGAAACCAAGATGAAAGTTGTAGCCAGAATTGGACTTATGATCATCAAGATCGTTAGCTTAATTTGAGTCTATATACCTAACCAAGTCAAGTCCTATACCTGTTGCATAGTGAATCCCAAAGTGATGTCTACCCTGTATGTAGTGCAATATTGAGACAACCAACAATCTGACGATACAAAGTGGCATCAACAAGTGGAGTGGAACACTTAGCCTCAAGCTTGACTCTTGAAAGAAAGGGAGTCAACCTAGGCTTATAATCAACCATGTGGAACCGAGTAAGAAGGTCAAGAGCATACTTGTACTGAGCATGTGTGATCCCAAAAGAGGACTGTGAGGTCTTATTCCCAAGAAAAAAGTACAAAATGCCCAAGCCAATCATAGCAAAACTCTCATGCAAGGAAGATTTGACACTGCCAATGATGAATGAGGTAGCCCCTATTATGATCAAGTCATCAACATAGAGAACAAGTAGAAAATGAGATTAATCTTATCACAAAATATAGACATTTGGATCTGAATGACACCTAGTGAATCCTGCTAAGAGAAGAAAGGAATCCATCTCGGCGTACCAAGTCCTAGAGGCCTGCTTAAGGCCATAGATAGAATTCCTCAATCTATAAACCAAAGAAGAATCCTCAATGAATCTCTATGACTACTCCATGTAAATCTCCTCTTGAAGATCCTCATGAAGAAATACATGAAGGAACACAAACAGTCCACTGAGAGGGGGGGTGAATCAGTGGATAAAAACTTAAAATTTTAAAACACTTAAAGTCAAAGATCAAGACTATTAATGAAATAGAAATCTAAATACACATGCAAACATAAAGCATACACATAATACCACAATTACAAGTAAAACCCATTGTGGGGAAAAACCTTGTTGAGAATAGTTGCTAGAGTCTACTATTCTAATCTAGCCTCATAGTGAAAAATTATTGATTACAAGTTTATGGGCACCAACCCAAAGGAACTCCAATCCATGATTTTATGGGTACCAACCGAAAGGATCTACAACCCCTAATTTGAGCACCCACTCAGATGATATACAATAAAGAAATTTCAATATCAATTATGTACCTTGCTACAAATGAAGTTTTGTAACTCTTTGTATTTTAATCGACTTGAGAATACTCCTATATTCTCTATCTTGACTACTTCAAATAAGCTCTCAAATTCTTCTCTAGACCATCTCCAAATATTGTCTCTCTCTGTGTCTTCATTCACTCATTGTCTGCAAGTATTCTTTGTCCTCATCACAAATTCTCTGCCTTCATCGGTCCTCACACTTGATCACTCCATGTGTATTCTCTTTTTGGGTTCAGACACTCGCTGGTTGCATTAGTCTCCACTCCTTAACACCATGTGTTCTTCTTTTATATCCTATATTGTTCTATCAGAGTTCTCTCTATTTTACACACACTCACAATTCTCTCTTCTACTCCCCCATCATGCCATTCATTGTTGCATTTCTTATATTTTATGGTCTCCAACCCTAATTCAAAAATCTACTGCCATCCTTGAGTCATTTCTCTTCTCGAGCCACAAAAAATATTTGATGTTCCACATGCCTTCCAAACTATTAGTTGCCAACATTAAATGCACTATTTCCATAGTTTGTCTCAAATTTTTGCATGTAGATTTGGTTCAAGCCAAAACTACCACATTTAGTAGTTTCACTTATAACTATGCCATGTAGACATTCATTCAATACTGCATATTGCAGGAAGCCAACAAAGAAGGATATATATAAAAAAATATCTCTTTGTGTAGTGCAGATCCCCTTCATCAAATGCTCGAACATACCAAAATAAAATCTCTTCGACAAGAAGTTTTCACATTGATAGTGATCCTTGACAACACCATGCTTAACACATCCATAGGATAACTTGGTCAACTGTCCTATCAGAACATTGAAATTATTTCAAATAATTCTCCCTAATGATCTCAAGTCTCTTCGATGAGGCTATGTTTCGCATAGTCATCGAACCATCGATGAGACTCCAACAAGCTCACCTAGATATCCCAAGTCTCCTCAATGGAGATGGCCTCATTTTTCCTTGACTAATGGGTGAGACATACAGGATGTCTTATCAACATATCAATGTCACACCAATGGTAGTCCATAAGTCTCCCACATGCACACTTGCTTAGGTGATTGATGAGACACAAGATATGTCTCATCAATATACCGGTGACCTTCTTGCCTTTTGACCATGGCGGTTCCACATGCCACCTCATCTGCCATGGTGTTAGTCCTTGTGAAAACTCTACTTGCACTGGATCATCCACATCATTGGAAACATCACCTTGTCTAATCAATGAGACATAGAAGATGCCTCATCGATGAACTTCCACAATAATCTTTCAACTCTTCATATTGGTGTGACATTGGCATATCGATAAGACTAAGATCGAATCTCATCTAAATCACTATGTCTCATCGACACATCTTGCACTGAGCACACTCCAAGTTGAGCGAAAAAACCATGTGAGTTATTGCTCATATTAACAATACACAATAGTCTATAAAAAGACTCAAAACCACTACCACTTGCCAATGTGGGATAAATGGTTAAAACCATTACATAAATAGGTTTATTTATTAAATGCTCAATTTGTTTGGTCTACCTGATTGAGATAAATACCTAATTCAGCTCTCCTATGAATGCACATAGCTGCAACAGTGAATTAATTCATCCTTATGGCATTACAAGATCTTTTCTTCTCTGTTCGAGTCTACTTGTTCTGTTTCGTTTGCTCAATGCCTTCTCATCTCCGTGACACTCAATTGCTCAAAGTTGTCATCAATGATAGATATGCCAACAATCTCCCCCTTTGGATTGATATCAACTACACACACCTTTGGCATTTTTCTGTGCTATTTTCTCAATGCCTTCTCATCTTTGTGACACTCAATTGCTCAAAACTGACATCAATGACAAATATGCCAGCAATACCCCCCTTTGGCATTGATGTCAACTACACGCACCTTTTCTCCCCCTTTGACAACAATGGAAAAGGGTGTACTTGCTACTACAAGCTCCCATTTCCCCCCTATGGAACATAAAATCTATTTTCATTAATTTTGTGATGCAAGCAACATTTATTCATCCACCAATATCATGTTGTTCTTAAGGAGAAATCATCTCCCCCTATTAACTACAAATTGTATACTCCATCTCCCTTGGAGAGAAAACCAGTTTAGGGATGTATGATGAAAAGTATGAACTCCCCTTGTACCAAAGGCCTCTATATGAATTTAAGTGTTGAAAGAGGAGGGACAAGTCCCAAGCTCAGTCTTGAGTATTCAAAATTGTCCTTAGGCAATGATTTTGTGAAAATATCTACTACTTGCTCACCTATGCACACATATTCAAGCTTAACTTCCCTTTTAACCACTTTTTCCCTCAAGAAATGATACTTAATGGCTATATGTTTGGTTCTTGAGTGCATGACAGGGTTCTTTGAAATGTTAATTGCATTAGAGTTGTCACACATAATGGAAAAGGGGTCTGAGTATTCTACTTGAATATTTTTGAGTGTTTGTTTCATCGATAGAACTTGTGTGCAACATGAAACAATAGCTATGTACTTGGCCTCAATAATAGATAAAGATATATGGATTCCTCTTCTTACTAAGCTATGAGACTAACCCATCTCCAAGGAAGAAAGCTCCACCACTGGTGCTCTAAAAGTGAATATTTTTTTCAAAATATTCATATAAGTGTCAAAGTTAGTCAAAAAGTGGGAACCGGTATTGTGAGTTCACCCTGAGATATTTGCAAACCAAGAATATAGGACAACTCTCCTAACATAGACATTTCAAACTCTAATTGCATTTGATCAACAAAGTCCTTGCACAAGTAGTCTTTATTCCCAACGAAGATAATATCATGTACATAAACAACAACTATAATCATATGATTACCTTTAGCTTTAATGTATAAGTTGTTGTTAGCACATCCTTTCTTGAAGCCCTGTTGATGTAAATACTTGTCTAGTCTAGAGTACTATGCTCTAGGGGCTTGTTTTAAACCATATAGTGCTTTCCTCAATCTGTAGACAATTTCTCCTTTCTCAGATGACTGAAATCCTTCAAGTTGTTCAATGCATACTTCTTCCTCAAGGTTTCCATTTAGAACACTAATTTTACATCCACTTGGTATACTTTATATCCCTTGTAAGCTAAAAAATACTAAGAGCATCTTAATGGCCTCAAGTTTGGCAACAGGGACAAATGTTTATTCAAAGTCTATGCCCTCTACTTATGAGTATCCTTTGCACATATTCTAGCTTTTCTTCTTATCACCTTTCCATCTTCATTTACTTTGTTCCTGTAGACCCACTTTGTAACAATAACGTTTTTATTAGCTGGCCTTGGTACCAAATCCCAAGTTTTATTATTCACTATCTACTGTAGTTCTTCTTGCATTGCCTTTACCCAATCTTTACTCTTTTTGGCCTTATTGAAGTTTGTTGGCATTTGCATGAAGATTGCATTAATGTAATGCTATGTTGTCATTGATGTCAATTGTAACTAGTACTGATATTGTTATAATGATATTTGTAACCGGTAGGAAGAGCTAGTGAAAGGAATTGGAACCGGTAGGTTAGTTTGTGGAGGAAACTGGTATTGCTAAGTAATGGGGAGTTGAACCGGTAAACCCTACTTGTTGATATGATAAACCCTATTTGATTAAGTTTGGTAAGTTTATTATATTGCTTTATGATATGATGTTGAGCGGTAATGATTATGACACGTATGCATGTTGTATGAGAAGAGTTTCAAAGTGTTTTTGGCATGTTGAGATAAGGATTTTTATCTTGGGAATGAGCAAGTATATTGCATGTAATGCAAACCATGTGATGATTTATTGAGTTTGATGAAGTGGTGATCAAGGAGCAGTCGAGGCTATCTTGAATGATGTGCATAGATTGTTATGTAAATCCAACGGTCATACTTGAATCGATTTGTTTTGTAATCTCTATGAGAGAATTAGGTTTTTGTTGTGTTACCGACCTATTGATTTGTTTATAAGGTCGATGAGTTGTTTTGTTGAAGCATTGGCAAAGTTGTAGTTGAGTGTGGTTGCCAAACCGGATGATGTATCTGCAGTTTGTGTAAAAGCAGATAGGAGCATGAAAATGATCTGAACTAGCAAGTGTAGTGCTATTCAAACAGATCAACAAACCCCTGTTGTTTTCTAACAATTACAACAGTTAAATCCCCTAACCAGGTAAGCTCTAACAAGATTAGTGTTATTCAAATCCTCTAACCAGGTGGTCCATTAGCTTAGATTTCAAATCCTCTACCGAGGTTACTCCTCATGGGATATTCATAGTTCCTTGCAAGTTTTCTTCTTTTTCTGCACACCCTCATCCTTGTTGCCTATGATTTTATCTTCATAGTGATTCTTTTGCACACACTTGTTTGGGAGCTTCTTAGTGATTTCTTCTTCATTTTGTGATTGTTCTTCTTGTTCATAACATGGTTCAATTTTATTTTCAACATTTAGCTTTGATTTTTGCAAGTCTTCATCGATCCTTACATTTACACTTTCAACAAATTTATTGAGGTATTTGGTTGAAATATTTGTATGCCTTGATATGAGTTGAATAGACTAAGAATATGCCTTCATCACACCTTCCATCAAAACTTTCTAGCCCATCCTCATCTCTTCTAATAAAACACTTACTTCCAAATACTTTAAAGTATATGACAAAGGGTTTCTTACCAAACCACAACTCATATGGTGTCCTCTTGTTGTTCACTCTTAGTTGAACCCTGTTTAGAGTGCAAAATCTTGTATGGATAGCCTCCTTCTAGTATATATTAGGCACATTTGATTCATTTAGTAGTGTCCTTGCCATTTCTTTGACCAGCGAAATTTTTAGTGGCTAATATTCGCCAATTGGCTATTTTTTGAAATTTAGGAATCAAAATTTGGCTATAAGTTCAACCTTTAAGGTGACTCAAATCACCACATTTTTACAAATTTTTATTTAGTGTTATTTAAATGGCTGGCGAATTTATTTTATTAATTTTTTTAACTCAATGATTCACCATAATATTCAGTACATGATTGGATCAAATTCGCCAACATTTTATAATTTATTGTAGAAATCTAAATTGATTTGCCAATAATATTTCATAATTATTAGTTACTGTAGGGTTATATCAACAATCTTTAGTTACCACCATTGATCTAAAATATAATCTAGTAACCTTCATTGTATTCCATGAGGTAAATTGTACCTATAAGTTGTAATGCTCATGGGAGTTGAAATTTCTTTTGATTTGTTAACCTCAATAAAATTCAATGGTCTAAAATTTTTTTTGGGCCCATGAGTGTTACAAATTGTTGGTACATTTTATCTCACAAAATATAAAGAGTGCTATTAGATTATTTTAAATTAATGGTAGAAACTAAATAGAGTCTACTCCTTAATTTCATTAGTGATTTCCACCTTCAGGCCTCTACTTTTCTATACAAAAAACTATTTTTTTTAAATGAAAGGATTTGGAATAGTAATTAATGCATACTCTTATTATTTTCCAGTATTTGTGAATAGTTTCTACCAAAATTATTTAATATAAAAATATTTGTCAATAAAACTAATATTTTTCATTAAAAAAGGAAATATTCGCCAATAAAAATGATTATTTTCTTCTAAAAAAATAAATATTCACCAAGATTTTCTACAATTTTTGAGAGGGGGGTTCTTAAATTTTTCACTGTCTTTGATTGTCTTATTCTTTCTCTCAACAACACCATTCTGTTGAGGTGTTCTAGCAACAAAGTATTATCTTTTGATTCCATGTTGTTCACAATATTCTTCAAAGTCATTGGACGTAAATTATCCACCTTGATTTGATCTTAAACATTTCACCTTGAATCCACTCTCCTTCTCAGCCATTTTTCTAAAAATTTTGAACCTACCAAATGCTTGTGAATTTTCCTATAGATTGGTTACCCAGGTCATTCTTGAGAAATCATCAAATAATAGTACGAAGTATCTTTCACCATTGAGAGATTGCATCATAATAGGACCACATAAGTTTGTGTGTACCAATTCCAAAGGCCTCGTGGTTGAGTATTCCTTTGACTTGAAGCTTACCTTAGATTGCTTTCTTTTTTGACACTCATCATAAATGGTGTTTTTTGGTTTAGTAATCTTAGGCAAGTGTCTCACATATCATTTGAACTTACTTTGACAAGATTGTCAAAACTTATGTGGCCTAACCTTTTATGTTTATAACTAACTTTCATCCACCTACCCCATCATGCATTGTGACTCATGGAACTCTTTCAGATTGTGCACATTTCCATAAGTCCTTTTACCTTCAGCCACAAGCCTTCCACTCTTTTCTTTTCTAATTTCACAACCTTTAGAATCAAACGTGAACTTGTACCCATTGTTTCACATCTGATTAACACTAAGTAGATTGTGTTTCAACCCTTCCACATAGTATACATTGTGTGTAAGTAAATTTCCATCTATACTTGAAGTTCCTTTTCCTTTTATCTTGATTGAGGAGTTGTCACTGAATCTTATTGAACCACGATTCCAATCTTCAATTTTTGTAAAATTATTTTTGTCTCTTGTCATATGATTGGAGCAGCCACTATCAATCACCCAAAGATTTTTCTTTTTGGCATGAAGTGTTGTTTGTACTAGCAAGTTTGACTCACTCTTCTCTTCGTCCTTTTCTTTCCAAACTGTTTTAGTCTCTTTCTTCTTCTATGTTGTAATTTTTGGTTCAGATTTGTTCTTTAGTGAAGCATCTACCTTCTCTTCTTGTTTTACAACTTTTGTTTTACAATATTTTGCAATGTGGCCAAAATTATGTCAATTGTAGCACACTATGGTCTCATTAAACATGGGAGTGAGGAAAAATTTACTTGATTGATTTTTTCTTCTTCTATAATCAATACTTCTATGTCCTAGCTTGCTACAATTGTAAACATATAATATAATAATATTTCTTAATGAATCAAAAGGATTTTTTCTTGTGAAGTCTAGGGCTGGTCTATTGAAGATTTTACAATTTGAAAACTTGTGACCATAGCATTATACTTATAAAAATAACCAAAGAACTCAAGTACATGTTGGTTGCTAAAGTGCCAATTGAATGTTGTTGAATTTCTTGCAACAAGAGGTCTTCTAAAACTTCTTATCACATCTTTAACTCTCATGAAGCCATCATTACTATGCTTGGTCTTTTCTTTAGAACCACCAGTCTCTCTTTTTGGAGCAGCAATATTTGATCTCATGTTGTCAGCAGAGGAGTTCAGATCAACCTTCTTCTTAGGAGTCTCCTTTACCTTTGAACTTTCTCCTTGATCATATCCTAGATCATGATTGTCTTTGCTCTTCTACTACTTTATGAGCATGTCGTTTAAGGCATTAGAATTGCTTTCACACTTAAACCTCATTTCGAGATCTTCCTTGCATTTCTCAAGCTCTTTTCTAAGACTTACTACTTCTTCTTCTAGCTTTTGACGCTCCTTTTCTTGTGCATCAATCTCTTACTTCAACTCCTTACCAATCCTCTTGGCTTCTTCCAACTGAGTTGTCAAAGTAGTGATGTTTTTATCAAACACTTCAAGTTTCTTACTTAGTAGGTTTTGTTATTTTATGGATGAATTCTTGTATTTGGTATGCTCTTTCTTTAGTGTATCAATTTCTTCACGAGCACATATTAGGTCTACTTCAAGGTCAACTTCATTTTCCTCAACACTATCAAGTGAATTTAGAGTTTTGGATTGAGCTTCACTTTCATTCTTTGAAATTTGATTCATTTAAGACCTCTTGAGCCATGAATAGATTAATCTCTTTTTCATCCTCACCATTGTCTTCAGGTGACTTATTGCAAAGTGGAAAATTGGGGGCTTGGCCAACTCTCGCCTTGGAAGGGTGCAAATTTGCTAAGATCACTTTTCACTTGGGGACAATTTTATATTCAAATTAGAGGGATGAATCTACTAGATCCAATCCCAAAGGATGCAAGGATTGAATACTAAGTAGATTGGTTGTGATTGGAATGCAATTGACCCTCTTTTGTAAGTTGATTGATTGAATTAAGAAAAAGTGTTGTAAATGAAGACAAAGTATGCGAAAATAGTGAGGTACAGGTTTGGGATTTAGTTGTGCACTTGGATCTAGGAAGCTTGAGATGATTCAAAGCCACTCTGTGAAATCAAGCAAAAGTTGCAGAGACCATGTGTCTATATAGGGGTTCCCTCCACTTGGTCCTTCAAACTTTTTGTGAGTCGACAAGGGTTTTTCAGTCTCTACGAATAAAGCTTAGTTCTAGAAGTATTGTTGCACACCTATTTCCTGCACATAGAAAGAAAGGGAAAGGTGTTGGGAATAGGGGTTTGCCTTCAGGTCAAACCCCGATTTTTGAATTAACCAAGTGGTTAATGTAAATGAAAGGACTGAAAGTAGAACTCCTCCTCTTTGAGGGGATGTTGAATTGCTTGAAAATGAAATTCTAATACCTCCTTGTGAAGTTTTGCTTGTCTCCACATGGAATTATGATTTCATGAAATAGAATGATGATCTCCTCTTCAATGCTTGAAATCTTCACTCTATTGCTACTCCAAAGCTTGAAGGAAGACTGAAAATGCTCAATTTCTCTTGAATGCTTGAATGCTTGATCTCTTGAATGCTTTAACACTTGATGTAATTTATGATCTTGTGTGTTATATCAAATGAGAGGGGAAATCCCTCTTATATACTTGCTAGTAGGATAAATTGATCGATTTTCTAACTTGGGCCGACATAGGGGGGATTTTCCCACTCCCTTTTGAGATAAGACAAAGGGAGGGACCCCAAGATAGTTTCCCTTTAGGGGATCCTAGGGCGTCATGCCCTAGACCTAGTGGATCCTAGGGTGCCACACCCTAGTCGTGCCCTATTTTGGGGTAGGATCAAGGTGGCTTTTGAATGCACAGCTGAGAAAAATGCAAGTTTTGACTTTTATGTGCATATTTAGGTCTTCGATTAGGTCTAGGGGTGCAAACACTAAGGCAAAGACCCAAATGTAGTCAAAAATTGCAAGGGGTGTAATTTTAGGATGTTACATTTAGCCCCCACTTTACTGGGAGTATGAGCTTACACAAATATTGCCAGTAAAGTACAAGGAATTTAGATTGAAAGGCTTTCACCATATCAAGGAGGCAAGATTTGCCAAGCCCCCAGTGGACTTTAGGATCTTACAACTTCAATGATAAGGCAAAAGGGAAGATCCCGAGGAAAAAGAGAATCATGACTATAACTATCTTCAAAAGGTTCTCTTAATATGAGTCATGAAAGGAATACCAGAAATTACAAAGCAAGGAGAAATTTTGCTAAGTAACTTCAAGTATCAAAAGAGAGAATCATGAGCGGAGTGTATGCCCCTATGTTAAAGTCATTGAGTATGCCTTATCGGGAGCAAATGCTTTAAGGTAGGATAGACCCAAACAAGAAAAGCACATTATCACAATAATATAGCTCCCAAGAGAGGATAAATCAAAGGATAATGAACACAAAGCACAAAACATGAGGTGGTTTCACCTAACTTTGGAGTCAGTATGCTTTTTATGATAACTTATGTATATCATGTATATGTATATGCATAGAATTGTCCTCATCCCCCAAAGAGAGGAAAAAACCATGGAAGAAGGGAACACATGTGTCTTTTGAGTCAACATGGAAGAGACCAAAAGACATCTCAATGCTTTGCATCATCCTCAAGTAGACAACACTAGGGACAACAAATAGAAGAATAAGGAGAAAAAATAGAAGAATGACGCAAATAAGCAAGATAAGAGAGAGGGAGAGAGTCGATAGTGCTAATGAATCTAATCAAGCATGTCATCCTCCCCTCGATCTTGTTGATCATTTTTTCGGGAAGGTGGAAAACATGCAAGAGGAGCCACATCAAGCATAGTAGATGGAGCTATCACAAGTTCCAAACAAGAACCATGCTCTAATGATGACTCACTTTGTTCATTACTAGGATCTAGGATTAATACTTTTGAAAATTTTGCAGATAAGTCATTGTCAACATCAACATATTCATATTCATCATCATAAATATTAGGATCAATATTTTCATCATTAAGAATATTCTCACCTATTTATTCATTAAGATTAATAGATTAGGAGTTCTAATACGAATAGAACTTGAACCATCATTTGTCTTAAGCATTTTGCATGTTGGAGAATTAGGTTGAACATCTTGTTTAGGAGAAATTGGAATCATATCAAGTGTTAGTGTTTTAGGAGAAGAAATGGTTTGGGAATTAACTTCACGAGCTCTAGCATAACATCTCCATCAACGTTCTCTCGCACAACGGTTTTGTCTAGTTTTGGCTAAAGGTTGAGAAGAGTTAGGATCATTAGGTATAGGCTTTGTCTCTTCTTTTAGGGAAGGATGAATGGGTTGAGGTCTTTTAGGTTGGACAATAGGAGAGCTCAGTCGCTTCTTTCTATAAGATGAAAGAGGATGAACCACACCATATAAAGGAGGAATGGGAGGTGTAGGAAGGAGACCAGGTCCATCATGGGGAGGAGGGATAGGTCTATCCTTAGGAGGAATAGTTTGTTGTTTGAGAGAAAGAATTTTTCTACCTTTGGTAAGAAGAGTGGCCTCATCCATAGGAGAATGAGTAGACTTTTCTTTAGGAAGAAGAATATCTCTTTTCTTAGGAGAAAGGATACTCTTCTCTTTAGAAGAAGGAATAGATACTCCAATGGGAAGAAGATTATTTCTTTCCTTAGTAGGAAGAATAATCTTATCCTTAAGAAGGGGTATATGACCATCAAGAGGAATGCTAAGTGTTGGATTTCTAGGTTTACACGATGATAAAATCATTTCATTTTTCTAGTTTTGATATGATCTAAAGAGAGAATCACTTCTAGGTTGAAGAGGCTTGAATTGTTCAAACTAAAAGTAATCAAGACAAACATCTCCACGCCTCAATGTCGGTTGAAATATGCGATGATTAACAGTTATGATTTTATCATTATGAGGAAATTTCTAAAAACTTGTGAATAGTAGAAGCGATCACTTTCATGGAAGAGAGACAAGGATGTCCCTATTGGCATTTGGCATAAGTGACATAGTTCATGTGATGCAATTGAAGCTGGATGACTGCACCAATAAAGGATAGAAGTCTATTTGTGATGAAGAGATTGAGACTCTATGAGTAGATGACATGATCATTTATTTGTGTTGTCATTGCTGGCAACTGATGTTACTAACGTTCCTGATTTTTTTTTTGTCATCTAAGTGATTTGGTTTACTGGAAGACAGGGTTTACTAGTAGTGAACTAAAGTCTGTGAAATAGGACTTTAACCAGTAAAGAAAAATTGTTTTGATTGGATCAATCGATTGGTGATAACTAGTGATTTGCGGTTTGGATGGTGAACTTGTATCATGGAAATATGTATATGATCGTAACTGGAACTTGTTATGATTACAAAAAGGCGTGTTTCAAAATTTTGATGAAGTTTTGCTAAGGCTTTAGTAGGGTTTGAGGACCAGTGAAGAAATCATCAAACCGGTAATGATTTATGTTATGACGGTGATCGATAGTGAGTCTAAATGAATTTGGTAACATGACACAACCCATGTGAAATATTTGATAGCTATTTTAGCGTGATTCAAGGAAGATTTTCTTGGGAATCAGTGAAATGCTTAATAGAGTGTTTTGAGGATACAAATCGGATTTCCATGTGATAGGTTACGATCAACCAACAGTTGATATTGCATTGTAATTTGTTGTAATGATCTGTATAGCAATCTATGATGATATTTTGTGATCTAATTGTTAATTCATGATGTAATTAGGTTTTGTGGCCGACCTAGTTCAGATGGCTATTTAGGTTGACATAGTTGATATTTATTGTATTGGTAGTCTTGAGAATGTGTTAACCAATCCAAGTGAAGTGTGAGATCTGCCTGAGAGTTGCAGGGTGTTGTGTATAACTGGATCTGATCAACCAAGCAGAGAAGTGCAAGTAAATAGATCATTTTCTTATTGGTGTTCCCTAACAATTGCAACATGTTAAATCCCTTGACTAGGTAGGTTCTAATAGGCCTTAAACATTTAAGTCCCCTAACAGGGCAGCTCTCAAAAGAGTGTCAAATACTCTCACGAGGTTGATCCTAACAAATCATCAAGCTCCTAACTAGGCTGCAAGGCAAATACCCTAACCGAGTGACTCCTAACAGGGTCTGCTCTTAACCGAGCGTATTGTAAGCCCCTAATAGGTCTAAGCTCCTAACATGGCGTACTTCAGAAGAGTACAAATATTTGTGGGTGCCAACTCCCACCATGGTTTTATTCCCTATTTGGGTTTCCATGTGTGGAATGTTTTTCACGTGATGTTCTTGTTTATATTTCATTTCATGCATTATTTTTGAAACACCGAATATGATGCTTTATCAGAGATTACCGGTACTAATATGAAGTTGTTTGAGAAAGTATTTGATCTTACTGATAAGGATAATGATTTGGTATTTGATCAAGTTTATATGATTGCTTTGGTGGTGAAAGTATTGGTAAATGATTTGATTAATGTGTTAAGAAAATATGATAAAGAGGTTATTAGATCTGATTATAGAAGTTGAGGTTTTTATTAAATGGTCTCAGATCTGAAATAAGTTTGATTTTGAGTTAAAGTTTCAATTAGTCTTAATACCGATTCCCCCCCTCTCATTATTAATTGGATCCTGATAGGATTAACTGTCCCAACTTCACACGAAATTGATTGGATGTAGGAATGATAGAAAATTGAACATCTAAGCATTTAGTGCCAACCTCAATAGGAAGTGTTATAGAATGAATAGTAGGACAAGAGAAGCCATCAAAAAATTTAACTATCACATCAGTATCATCATATATCAATTGATGCAATTGCAAAGTATAGAGAAATTCTTTTGTTATCATATTAACCATGCAAGAAGGATCAATAAGAACTCCTCTAGAGGGTATACCTTTGATTTTTTCTCTTATGTATAATGGGCTATCGGGTTCCTTAATGGTCTCACTATGATCAAATGTTATGCATAAATCCTTAGGAGGTTCTTGTTGATCTACAAGGTTAACCACATTATTAGTTTGAAAGCCAACATCATTGGGGGAGAAAGTAAGATGATCAGTCTCAATCACATTAGTGGAATGCGATGGTAGAGGATTAGTGAAAATTTCAAGGTTCCAATTAGGAGGAGCTACAAATTTTATTTCCTTTATCATTCACACCAGCCACAAATATAGTATTGTTATCAATCAATTCTTGAATCTTACATCTCAATGAAAAACACTTTTCAGTATCATGACCAGGCTGACGATGATATTAACAAAATGATTTAACATCAAAGTAAGGTGGATTTGTCTTATATGGATAATCTGGTTTGATTTGGGGAAGTTTTAACACATTCATTTTTATTAACGAGACATAATGTTATGCAAAGATTCATTCAAAGGAGTGAACTCTTTTTCTCTTTTAAAGAAGGAGGCACACTTGTAGCACCAATGAGTTGATTGTTGTTGATGTTGTCATTGAATTTGATGAATCCTTTGTTTGGTTTGAACTTCACAAATGGTTGTTGAGAACTATCACCCTTATCACTCGGAGCCATGGAAGGAGATGATTGTTTTAATTGACTCACAGTTAGTTGATAATTGTGAAGTACTGCACACAACTGTGGAAAGGAAGTAAATTCAATTAAGAGAAGTTTATCCCTAATATCTTTTTGTAAATTAGAAATGAAAATCTATTGAATATCTTGATCAATAAAATGAAAAGATATCTGAGAATACAAATGCTTATATCTACCAATAAAATTAATCACTTTTTCTTTAACTTCTTGTTCACAATGCATCAAATCAGTCAAAGTAACTTTAGGACCAGTGTTATTGTGAAGTTGTTGAATAAAAGCATTAGCGAGTTGTTGAAAAGAAGTAATAGAATAAGGTGGCAAAGAAAAATACCATTGAAAAAATCTACCCCTTAATGTGTAAGGATTAATGATAGTCCCAAAGATACTGAGAGGGGGGGGGGGGTGAATCAGTATCTAACCGGTTTATAGAATATTTAACCTTATTAAGGTTTTGGCTTTCCAAAACAGTGTACTAGTAAACAAGAATTAATGTAGTAAATAGGAACAGTAAAGACAACATAGAAAACACACCATAACACAAGTTGTTTAATGAGGAAACCCAGTGTGGGAAAAACCTCGGTGGGATTTGTGACCCACAATATTCACTCACTGGCCAATGAATGGATATTACTTACAAGAGGGGCATGCACATGCAAGAAGGCCAACTGCCTAGAGCTCACTGCTCAATCACAAAATGGAAGTCTCACTGACTTACAAAATGGATTATGAAGATCCAATATAATGTACTGCTACAATTCAACATCTACTATGCCAGGTTCAGTACTGGTTTAAGCTCATACTATAACCATAAACCTTATACAAAATCTACCTTAATATTCTCTCATCAGTTCTACCATCATATGTCCATCCATCCATGTTACAAAATGATTTACAAGATCTCATACATATATGAGTCTATTACAATATGCCATGTCGGCTTTACAAAAGATATTTACAATTAAATACAATAAACAAAACTTTATTCCTATCGGTTGGAGTGTCGATATACATTGTTGTTGCTGTTGGTGAAGTGTCTGCCAGTACCGGTGCCTGAAAGTATCCACAAGGTTGCTGATAATTTTCCATCAATGACAACACCATCATTTCTCACTAGAGTGTAGAATGCCAACAATCTCCCCCTTTGGCATTGATGGGAACACTCGTGAGAAAAATAAAAAATCTGTTCCAAAAATGAAGTCCAAAAAGTTACCAAAAATGTGTGCTCCCCTTGAGCAGATGATCTCTTCTGAATAGTCATTTTTCTCTATCTACTACTCCCGCTTTGACATCAATGACAAAGGTTGTCAAAAATTATCAAATGAGTGCAGAATATCACCTTGAAGTTTGTAACCGATTGGTTATAATATGAAATATGTCAGCCAAAACCAAGTTTAAACTTTTAATGAATCTGTTGTTGTCCTTCATGGTTGCATTAGTTCTTTGGATTGTATCGGTGAGATGATGCATATGCTCCTCCAGTGACTTTTGACCTTGAATTAATGCCTCAGAGATCTCTTTCCTCAGAGAGATAAGGTTGTCTAATTTAGGACCGAGTTTATGCTTAAGCTCTTTGGCTTTTGCCTTGATCCTTTCTTTCTCTTTCTCTAATTTCTCCATCTTTTCCTAAAATCATGCTATCTCCTGCTCAATAACTGATATAGGTTCAGATTAACCAATGATATTATCAACTATATCATCTATCTCCTTTTGTACTGTGCTTATTTTCTTTTCAATATCTCGTGTTAACAGATGTGGCTTGCATGTGTCCCTGTACAATTCATTGTACTCCATAGTTGTTTTATTTAGTGCCGGTAAAAGTGTGTTAATGTGTTCCGTGCACTTCTTTGTTGTTTCCTCAAAGAATTTTTCTTTTTCCTTTTCCATTTTCTCTTTGAATGTTTTCTCATTTATTTGATCAACTGTTAAAATATTTCCAGAAATGAATTTAGACAATGTGTCTAACTGTCCTAAAGAATCCTTTACTTTCTCTAAATTGCATTTTGGTGCAATTATCTTAAGAATAGGAATAGTGTCATCAATTGCCTTATAGGACAATGCATTACAATCCGTTATCTTCTTTATTGAGTCCAGAAGTACTTCAGTCACATTTGTAGGTCTGAATTCGCTCAGTGAAGTACCAGATGTCTAACCAACTACTTTTACTATCTCAGTGCTTGTAGTACTAGCAACCAATTTGCTTGTCTCAACCTCAGGTGGACCAGTCTGAGTTTGCATTTCAACTAGCAATGGTTTAGGCTTCTCAGTGATTACCAGTTTTGCTATCTCAACATGTACCAGTGTATCTACCAGTTTCTCTAATGGTTTCTCTATATTATCCACTACCGGTATCTCTGTGTTATCCATTGCCGGTATCTCTGTCTCTGTCGGTTTTACTGTGCCAGTATCTACATTACCAGTGTTTGTTCCACTATCCAAAGGTTTCTCTCTATGTATTGTTGCTCTGTTTGCTCTGCTTGTATTCCAACCTCAATATTTTCTGTTGGTTGCTCAATGTTTTTAGTATTAGCAACATTATTTTTCACTTCAGTGCTATCCTTGTCCACTACTATGTTCACTTCCTAAGTATCAATGTTCATGGTGAACAAAATTTTTGACTCAGGGTTAGTGCCCTCATGTGTTGTGTCAACATCTTCAGTAGCCAGTGTGCTATCAGTCTGTATCGGTGAAGTAACCAAAGGTGGTGGTAGGTTGTCAGTTACTTTTATGTTTGGTAATCCACCAACTTTACCTTTTCCTTTGTCTCGGTCCTTTTGATAAACCTTGAAAGTTTTCTTAGGTCTATTCAACTCTTCCTATTTTTCCTTCTCTACAAAGAAGATATCCCATTTGTTTGTTGTTTCTTCTGCAATTTCATTGACTCAACCAGCCATTAGGCTCACATGCCAGTGTCCACTTGCAAAAACTCATCTGTTAGCTTCACTAATATGCTCATCAATTTCCTCTACAGAGTTAATTGGATGAACTACTAGTAGTTTTTCAATTTTTAGTTTCTTATCTAGCTCCATAACTGCAATTCTCTTTGCATCTAACCTTCTGTACAATTCATTAGGAAAATCATCTACAACTTCTATTAACACTTTCTTGTAAATGTCAAGATGTAGAATAATGCTATTCTCAATACTTTCCTTTTTTGCATTAGTGAATGTATCATATAGTTCGCTAACATTTGATAGATTGTTGTCATCAATGATTTCATTCAATAAGTTGTCTAGAGGTGGTATGACTTGTTGTTGTTTCTTCTTCTTTGGTGTCAACTTGTTTTCCAATGGTCTCACTGACTGTTGCTTATGCCTTGGCGTTCTTGTTTTCTTGGGAGGAGGAGAAGGTACTGGTGAAGGTTTTCTCTTCCTATCAGCTTGCTTAAACTCAACAAGTATCTCACTCTCAGATGATGTACCTATCGGTGAGATATGTGCCTCCGGTTGTAATCCTTCTAGATCACTTTCTTTTATTCCAGTTATGTTCATTATGTTTTCTTTTATTTCCTTAACTTGTTTTGATGCACTTCTTATGTAATTTTCTCTTCTCTTTCTTTGTTTCAATGTCTGTACACCACTTTCTATTGTTTCTGCACTACCAAAAACCTTTTCTTCTAGTTCTCTAGGTGCCTCTAATAGGGCTTTAGCATAAGTTTCAATAATGTTTACATCTACCTCATACCCCATTTTAGTTACCCATATAGTTCTAGGAAGAACTGCTTCCATCCAAATTTCATCCTTTTTTATTACAAAACATATTTCCTTGTTGTATTTATCCACTACACTCTGTGGTAGTCTCACTCTAGTTTTCATTTTTACTTTGAAGGTTTTGAAGTACTCTGTTATATTGTTTTCCTTGTCAGTTCCCATACCGATGAAGATTTCTAGCAATTATTTTCCTACCAGTATATCATATCCAAAATCTTTCTTTCCAATACCTAGAACTTCTTTTGTGAGATATAACATAAGACATACTAGAAGATTGCCAAAATGAAATGTTGCTTTCGTATCTCCTTTTATCTTTTTTAGTTTGTCTATTAATTCATCCTTTAGCCACTCACATACATCTATTTTTGCATCATTATTCACCATATTATAAGCACTTTTAATACAAAGACTAGATACTGAGTTAAGTTAGTTTGCATGTGTGATCTTATAACCTAGGATCATGCTTATGAATCTGACATTCTCATCTTTGACATCATTTACTCTCAGGGATGTGCTACCATATGTTGCTCCTGTTAATGTCATGACAGTGTTATTAGGAACCTTCTTAGTCTTATATGGATTGCTACCAATGGAGGGTAAACCTGTTACTGCCCTAATTGCTCCTTTGGTGATTTTGCAAACTGAATCTAGCCAAAGAAATTCTCCATGAACTCTGCTAAGGACAATTCTCACTACCTCCTTACAAAATTCAGGGATGTCCAAGATTTCCATAAAACCTAAAGTTTCAATTACCTTGTGTTTGGGTTTTACATTTCCATTTTCATCACAGATAACCGTTTTAAACATCTTCAATATTTACTCAGAACCTAATTCCTCAACATTGCAATGAATATAGATTCTAGGGTCTTCAGCATAAGTAACACCTTTTGGAATTTTAGAAAAAGCACCAATAGAATCATCTTGTTTCTCTATCTCAGAAATGATCTTAAAAATGGGCCTAGGGCGTTTCACAACTTCCACAACAGTAGGGTTAGCAATAAATTCTGAAGCAAAGGAGGAAGCCATTGAAAAATACCTTAAGTTGCCTGATAATGGTTGAGTGCTTGAAATAAATCGCTTCACTTCTTCGCCCTGGATGCCTTCACTCGGATTTCATGCTCTCTAAAAGTTTGAATGCTCAGTGAATTGAAAAAGAGGGATAACTGATGCTTTATAATGTCTTTTCTTCCAACAACTGCATTAAATGCTCGCCAGTTAAGTGAAACTTAACACATCTGCCAGTAAAGAAGAAATCTACCTTCTCACCATCTACTGAGGGTAGTTTACATGATATTCAACTTGCTGCAATATCCCCAAAGGGTTAGTTCTCAGTTGGATGAAGAATCTCCTACCGGTGGAGTAATACTCTATTCTACCGGTGAAGGAATAGTCTCATCAACATTGTGATTTGTCTTTCTAATCCATTGTCTTGAAAATTCTTGCTTTACCTCATCAACCTTCTCTTTGCCTTTCAAACTGGGTCCTTTATTGTTTGTCGGTGAAGTCTTGCTTCTACAAAATTTTGCAATATGTCCAATCTTGTTACAGGCATAACAAGTCACATTATTCTTCTGAATAGCCTTTCCATATCCTATGTCGGTTTGTGTTCTGCATTGATTAGATAAGTGCCCAAATCTTCCACAAACATAACATCTTACATTCATTCTGTAGTTTTCTGAATTGTGACCAATTTTGTTGCATTTGGAACTTTGACCGGTGGGTGCATTAATGTTCGGATTGTTTCTTGATCTACATTGATTTTCTCTATGACCATACTTGTTACAATTAAAGCATTTCCCATTAAATTTGTAAGCATTAGGTTGTCTTACCGATTTACTGTGATCATGATTGTTTGCAGTACCGGAGGTTTCTCCAACTTCAAATCCAGGTCCACTAGTATCTCCATTAGGTTTCTGACTTTTCAGCGTATCATCAAGTTCTTCTGAACTTTTCTTGAATTTCTCTTTATGTTGATTTGCAGTAGCCAACTCATTTTCTAGAATTCCCTTTTATCTCATAAGTTCAATTTTATCATGTTCCATGTGAATCAAATCTGTCTTCAACATATCATTTTTATGACTGAGTCTCAGATTTTCATTTCCAGCATCATTAAGTCTCCTAGTCAAGTCATCTTCATTCTTCTTTATGTCTTCAATGTCTTTACAAAATCTCATAGTCATGTCTTGCATTTCATTCCTCATAGTCATGTTTTCTTGCCTCATCTTGTTTACAAGCTCATTAAGAGTTTCCTTTTCATCATCATCACTCTGCATCTTCTCATGAAGTTATTTTCTCTTATTTCTAGCAATAGTGAGATTCTCTTGAAGTCCTTGAATGAATTCCTGTGCAGTCCTCAGATCATCTTCAAGTTTGATATTCTTCAACTTCTCTAAATCATAGTCCACAAGAGCTCCTTCTAATTGCTTTCTTAAGTTCTCCATCTGTATCGATGTCAGAATCTTCCTCAAGCTGTTAGGCTTTTGAGAATAGAGGACCAGGCTCTGATAACAATTTTTAGGATTGATGATAGTCCCAAAGATACTGAGAGGGGGGGGGGGTGAATTAGTATCTAATCGGTTTACAAAATATTTAACCTTATTAAGTATTTTTCTTTCCAAAACAATGTATCGGTGAACAAGAATTAATGCAGTAAATAGGAACAGTAAAGACATCATAGAAAACACACCATAAGACAAGATGTTTAATGAGGAAACCCAGTATGGGAAAAACCTTGGTGGGATTTGTGACCCACAATATTCACTCAATGGCCAATGAATGGATATTACTTACAATAGGGGCTTGCACATGCAGGAAGGCCAATTTCCTAGAGCTCATTGCTCAATCACAAAATGGAGGTCTCACTAACTTACAAAATGGACTGCTACAATTCAACATCTGCTATGCCAGGTTCAGTACCGGTTTAAGCTCATACTATAACCATAAACCATATACAAAATATGCCTTAATATTCGCTCATCACTTCTACCATCATACATCCATCCATCCATCCATGTTACAAAATGATTTACAAGATCTCATACATATATGAGTCTATTACAATATGCCATGTCGGCTTTACAAAAGATATTTACAATTAAATAAAATAAACAAAACTTTCTTCTTGTCAGCTGGAGTGCCGGTATACATTATTGTTGCTATCGGTGAAGTGTTTTCCGGTGCTGATGTCTACCGGTGCTGGTGCCTGAAGGTATCCATGAGGTTGCTAGTAAGTTTCCATCAATGACAACACCATAATTTCTCACTAGAGTGTAGAATGCCAACATAATGTTCTAGTAAAAAAAATTTCTAACAATCTTTGATCATGAGAAAAGTCACTACACAAAGTTTGGAATGTTTTAACATGAGTTAAGGGATCACCTTTTCCATTATAAAGTTCCAATTGAGGGACTTATACATGTTTAGGGGGGAAGACTCTAACAATGTCATTGGATAAGGGACCCACTACATCAAATGTGGGCACATTATAACTGGATTGGTTTATAGAAGCTATTTGTTGTTGTAAGGAAGACATTGTTTGGGCTAGACTATTGATTGTAGCTTCAGTAGAAGGATTGAAGTTAGACATGCTGGATTGAGAAGGTGGAGTAATATTGTTAAATGAAGGTAGGGATTGAGAATAAGGAGGTGGGACACTATGATAAGTAGGTAATGGAGAAGATTGGGTAACACATGGAAGACTCATATGAGGAATGAAGGAATTGTGATTGAAGGAGTTTCCCCCTTGACTAACATTTATAGGTGGTGAATGCTATTGGGTGAAAAGGGGAACACTCATGGTAGGAGAAATGAAAGAAGAGGTATTTCCCCCATGACTAACATTTGTAGGTATAACATTTTGTGTAGAGGTAGCTATAATGTTTGATGTGAAGGTAGGAACACTAGTCATAGGAGTTGTCAAAGGAATGGAATGATTAACTTGACTAGGAGGTTGTGTATAACCTAGGTTTTCGGCACAACTCTTCATAGGCATGATATTATAATAAAAAATGTGAGAAATACCACACAAGATATCTACACCATGTTTATCACTTTGAAGCATTCTTTTTAATCCTTCAATCATTGGGAGAGCTTCACTTTTCGAGTATTATTGACTCATCCATTGTTGAAGATTGTCAAATTGATTGCCCATCTTCGCGAATTGGTCAATGGATACTCTAGTTAGTGATTCCTCCTCATTATGAGGATTATCAAGAGGATAAACATGAGTTTCTATAAGATTAGAAGAACCACCTATATACTAATTGAAAAAGTTACCCAAATTAGGCTCCATTTTCTCAGCAATTAAGCCTTGGGCAGCCTTAATTGTACAACTTCTCCTAATGGGGATACTATAGGTAGGACTAATAGTAGTAAAACTCATGCACTAGGGAAAATAAACTGGAAAGAATAATGCAATCTCCTAGGAATTTGAAATTTAAAATTAAGGCTTTGTTAAAATAACCTCTTAAATTAAATTTAAAATTATCCCCTAGAAGATAGAAATTTGAATTTTAAAATTAGGGTTGAAGATGACCTCTTAATTTTAGAAGTTTGAAAGGAGGGAAAATCAAAATTAAAATAAGGGTTGTCCAAATCTAACATCTTAATTAAAATTTGAAATTCAGAATGTTGAAATATTAAAGAAATCAATTTAATTTTAAGAATTAGGGTATATTTAGTTAACCACTCAATTTTAAAATTTAATTTGAAAATGAAAATGTTGAAATTCAATTTTTTTTCGACCTTAGGGTGACCTAAAATCAATAAAATCTCACAAATCTGTAGAATTGTGTAGTAAAATACAGTCAAACCATGCTCTCAAAATTTGAGCAGAAAAAGTTGGGACTAGGGTGGTACCGGCATGTTCCGAACACACGGTTTGACCAACTTTTTACCAAATTTTTGGTGAAGCAAGATAGTTTGATTTTAATGCGAATTCCAAAAGGATATGGGAATTGGAGATGTCTTAGAGATAGGCAAAAATAAGCCTTGAAGGTCAAAATAGGGCACACTTAGGATGTTTGATAAAATGATTAATTGAAAGAAGAGCAAAAAGGGCACACTTAAGGGTCAACTTTTATGATGTTTAGAGGGACAACAAGAGACTTTAGATTTAATCAAATCAATTAAATGCTTAAAGGAAAATTTGAATTTTTACAAGATTAATTTAATTTTAAAAATTAGGGTTTATTACATAAACCGCTTAATTTTAAAAATTTAAATTTGAAAATTTGAATGTTGCAAGGAGGGAAAATGAATTTTGAAATTGAAGCAAAGACCCAAATCTGAAAATTAATTCAATATCTACACAATTCACAAGGTCAATTTTAAAATTAAAAATTATGGTGTTATGATTTAACCACTTAATTTTAAAATTTTAAAAAATTCAAAGTGTAAATGAAAACTTTAAATTGCAAAATTGAAGAGTTCTCAGATTTGAGACAATCAATCCAATTTAGACAAATGACCAGCCCAATTTTGAATCTAAAAATTAGGGTTTTTATGAATTCAACCTCTAAATTTTTAAAAAATTGCAAAGAAATTAATTTTGTAAATGAAAATTTGAATCTTAAATTGCATACACTCAGATTTGAAAACAAAAACCAGAATTAAGGGTGTAAGGAGTTGGGTTAACCAAAATGTAAAGCAGAAAATTGGGGGCTTGGCCAGCTCTCCCCTTGGAAGGGTGGGAATTCGCTAAGCTTAATTTTCACTTGGGGGAAACTTTACATTCAAAAGAGGGGGATGAATCTACTAGATCCAATCCCAAAGGATGCAAGTATTGAATACTAGTAGATTTGTTGTGATTGGAATGCAATTGACCCTATTTTGTAAGTTGATTGATTGAATTAAGACAAAGTACTGAAAATGAAAACAAAGTATGCAAAAACAGTGAGCTATAGGTTTGGGATTAAGTTGTGCACCTAGATCTAGGAAGTTTGAGATGATTCGGAGCTTCTCTGTGAAATCAGGCAAAAGTTGCAAGGACCGTGTGTCCAGACAAGGGTGCCCTTCACTTGGTCCTCCGAACTTTTCATGCCTCAAAAAAGGTTTTTTCATCTCTGTGAATAAAGCTTAATTCCAGAAGTACAGCTGGACACCTATTTCCAGCACACATTAAGAAAAAGATATGTGCTGGGAATAGGGGTTTGCCTTTAGGTCAAACCCCAGTTTTCAAATTAACCAAGTGGTTGAAATAATCTAAGTGAAAGGACTGAAAGTAGAACTCCTCCTCTTTGATGTGATGTTGAATTTCTCGAAAATGAAATGCTAATACCTCCTTGTGAATTTTTTCTTGCTTCCACATGGAATTATAATTTCATGAAATAGAATAATGATCTCCTCTTCAATGCTTGAAATATTGACTCTATTGCTGCTCCAAAGCTTGAATGAAGACTGAAAAATGCTCAATTTCTCTTGAATGCTTGAATGCTTGAACTCTTGATGTATTTTCAGGATCTTGTGTGTTACGTCAAATGAGAGGGGAAATACCTCTTATAGACTTGCCAGTAGGATACATTGACTAATTTTCCAACTTGGGCCGACATAGGGGGATTTTCCCACTCCCTTTTGAGATAGGCCAAAGGGAGGGACCCCAAGATAGTTTCCCTTTGGGGGATCCAAGGGTGCCATGGTCTAGACCTAGTGGATCCTAGGGTGCCACGCCCTGGTCTTGGCCTATTTTTGGGCAGGATCAAGGTGGCTTTTGAATGCACAGCTGAGCAAAATGCAAGTTTTGAATTTTATGAGCATATTCAGGTCTTCGATTAGGCTGACGGGCACAAACACTAAGGCAAAGACCCAAATGTAGTCGATAATTGCAAGGAGTGCAATTTTAGGACGTTACATTTAGCCCCCACTTTAGTGGGAGTATGAGCTTACGCAAATAATGCCAGTAAAGTAAAAAGAATTTAGATTGAAAAACTTTCACCATATCAAGGAGGCAAGATTTGCCAAGCCCTCAGTGGACTTTAGGATCTTATGACTTCAATGATAAGGCAAAAGGGAAGATCATGAGGAAAAAGAAAACCATGACTACAACTAGAAAGGTTCTCTTACTATGATTCATGAAAGGAATACCATAAATTACAAAGCAAAGACAAATTTTGCTAAGTAACTTAAAGTATCAAAAGAGAGAATCATGAGTGGAGTGTATGCCCCTAGGTTAAAGAGATTGCATACACCTTATCGGGAGAATCTTCTTTAAGGTAGGATACACCCAAAGAAGACGAGCACAAAATCACAATAATTTCACCCCCAAGAGAGGATAAATCAAAGGATAATGAATACAAAGCACAAAACACGAGGTGGTTTCCCCTAAATTTGAAGCCAATATGCTTTTTATGATAACTCATGTATATCATGTAAATGTATATGCATAGAATAGTCCTCATCCCCCAAAGAGAGGAAAGCACCATAGAAGAAGGGAACACATGTGTCTTTTGAGTCAACAAGGAAGAGACCAAAAGAGATCTCAATGCTTTGCATCATCCTCAAGTAGACAAAACTAGGGAAAAAAAATAGAAGAATAAGGAGAACAAATAGAAGAATGACACAAATAAGCAAGAGAAGAGAGAGGGAGAGAGTCTACGGTGCTAATGAAGCTAATAAAGAACGTCATACTCCACCTGATCTTGTTGATCATTATTTCAGGAAGGTGGACAACACACAAGAGGAGTCACATCGAGCACAATAGATGGAGCTATCGCAAGTTCCAAACAAGGACCATGCTCTAATGATGAGTCAATTTGTTCGTTACTAGGAGCTAGGATTAATGCTTTTGAAAATTTTGCATATAAGCCACTTTCAACATCAACATATTCATATTCATATTCATCATCATAAATATTAGGATCAACATTTTCATCATTAAGAATATTCCAACCTATTTCTTCATCAAGATTAATAAGAATAGGAGTTCTAATACGAATAGAACTTGAACCATCATTTGTTTTAAGCATTTTTCATGTTGGAGAATTAGGTTGAACATCTTCTTGGGCATAAAATGGAATCATGTCTATTGTTGGTGTTTTAGAAGAAGAAATGGTTTGGGAATTAACTTCACGAGCTCTAGCGTAACGTCTCCATTGGCATTCTCTCGCACAATGGTTTCGTTTAGTTTTGGTTGAAGGTTGAGAAGAGTTTGGCTCATTAGGTATAGGTCTCATCTCTTCTTTTAGGGAAGGATTAATGGGTTTAGGTCTTTTAGGTTGGACAATAGAAGAGGTAGATCTCTTCTCTCTATAAGATGAAGGAGGAGGAACCACACCATATAAAGGAGGAATGGGAGGTGTAGGAAGGAGACCAAGTCCATCATGAGGAGGATGGATAGGTCAAGCCTTAGGAGGAATAGTTTTTTTTTCGAGAGAAAGTATTTTTCTACCTTTGGGAGGAAGAGTGGATTCATCCATAGAAGGAGTAGACTTTTCTTTAGAAAGAAGAATATCTCTTTTCTTAGGAGAAAGGATACTCCTTTCTTTAGAAGAAGGAATATGTTCTCCTTTGGGAAGAAGATTATTTCTTTCCATAAGACGAAGAATAATCTTATCCTCAAGAAGGGGTATATGATCATCAAGAGGAATGCTAAGTGTTGGATTTCTAGGTTTACTCAATGATAAAATCATTTCATTTTCCCTATTTTTCTATGATCTAAAGAGATCATCACATCTAGGTTGAAGAGTCTTTAATTGTTTAGACCACAAGTAATCAAGACAAACATCTCCACACCTTAGTGTAGGTTGAAATATTCTATGATTAATAGTTATGATTTTATCATTATGAGGAAATTTCAAACACTTGTGAATAGTAGAAGCGATCGCTTTCATGGAAGAGAGCCAAGGATGTCCCAACTTCACACGAAATTGATTGGATGTAGGAATGATAGAAAATTGAACATCTAAGAATTTACTGCCAACCTCAATAGGAAGTGTTATAGAACCAATAGTAGGACATGAGAAGCCATAAAAAAATTTAACTATCCCATCAGTATCATCATATATCACATGATGAAATTGCAAAGTATAAAGAATTTCTTCTGTTATCATATTAACCATGCAAGAAGGATCAATAAGAACTCCTTTAGAGGGTATACCTTTGATTTTTTCTCTTATGTATAATGGGCTATTAAGTGCCTTAATGGTCTCACTAGGATCAAATGTTATGTACAAATCCTTAGGAGGTTCTTGTTGATCTACAAGGTCCACCACATTAGTAGTTTGAAGGTCAACATCATTGGGAGAGAAAGTAAGATGATCAGTCTCAACCACATTAGTGGAATGGGATTGTAAAGGATCAGAGAAAATTTGAAGGTTCTGATTAGGAGGAGCTACATATTTGTTTCTTTTATCATTCACACCAGCCACACATATAGTATTGTTATCAATCAATTCTTGAATCTTACTTCTCAATGAAAAACACTTTTCAGTATCATGACTAGGTTGATGATGATATTGACAAAAGGATTTCGCATCAAATTAAGGTAAAGTTGTCTTAGATGGATCAATTGGTTTGATTTGGGGAAGTTTTAACACATTCCTTTGTATTAATTGAGACATAATGCTATGCAAAGCTTTATTCAAAGGACTAAACTCTTTTTCTCTTTTAAAGAATTTAGACAAAGGAGGCACACCCGTAGCACCTATGAGTTGATTGTTGTTGATGTTGTCATTGAATTTGATGAATCTTTTGTTTGGTTTGAACTTCGCGGATGGTTGTTGAGCACTATCACACTTATCAGTTGAAGCCATGGAAGGATATGATTGTTCCAATTGACTCACAATCAGTTGATAATTGTGAAGTATTGCGCACAACTATGGAAAGGAAGTAAATTCAGTTAAGAGAAGTTTATCCCTAATATCTTTTTGTAAATTAGCAATGAAAATCTGATGAATATCTTGATTAGGCATAGGAAAAGAAATATGAGAATATAAATGGTTATATCTACCTATAAAATCAATCACTTTTTCTTTAACTCAATGTTTACAATGCATCAAATCAGTCAAAGTAACTTTAGGACCAATGTTATTGTGAAATTGTTGAATAAAAGCATTAGCCAGTTGTTGAAAATAAGTAATAGAATAAGACAGAAAAGAACAATACCATTGCAAAGCTCTATCCCTCAATGTTCTAGTAAAAAATTTTGCTAAAAACCTTTCATCATGAGAAAAGTCACTACACAAAGTTTGGAATGTTTTAACATGAGTTAAGGGATCACCTTTTCCATTATAAAGTTCCAATTGAAAGACTTCTACATGTTTAGGGGGGATGACTCTAACAATGTCATTCGATAATGAGCTCGTTACATCAAAGGTGGGCACATTATACTTGGATTGGTTCATAGAAGCCATTTGTTTTTGTAAGGAAGACATTGTTTGGGCTAGACTATTGATTGTAGCTTCAGTGGAAGGATTGAAATTAGACACGTTGGATTGAGAAAGTGGAGTAATACTATTGAATGAAGGTAGAGATTGAGAATAAAGAGGTGGGGCATTATGATAAGTAGGTAATGGAGAATATTGGATAACACATGGAAGACTCATAGGAGGAATGAAGGAATTTTGATTGAAGGAGTTTCCCCCTTGACTAACATTTATAGGTGGTGAATGTGATAATTGTGATTGGGTAAAAAGGGGAACACTCATGGTAGGACAAATAAAAGAAGAGGTATTGCCCCCATGACTAACATTTGTAGGTATAACATTTTGTGTAGAGGTAGCCATTATTTTTGATGTGAAGGTAGGAACACTAGTCATAGTAGTTGTCAAAGGAATGGAATGATTAACTTGACTAGGAGGTTGTGTATAACCTAGGTTTTTGGCACAACTCTTGACAGGCATGATATTAGAATCAACAATGTGAGAAATAACACACAAGACATATACACCATGTTTATCACTTTGAATCATTCTTTTTAATCCTTCAATTAATGGGAGAGCTTCACTTTCCAGGTATTATTGACTCATCCATTGTTGAAGTGTCAAATTGATTGTCCTTCTTCGCCAATTGGTCAATGAATACTCTAGTTAGTGATTCCTCCTAATTATGAGGATTATCAAGAGGATAAATAGGAATTTCTATAGGATTAGAAGAACCACCAGTATCCTCATTGAAAACGCTAGCCAAATTAGGCTCCATTTTGTCGGTAATTAAGCCTTGGGCAGCCTTAATTGTACAACTTCTCCTAATAGGGATACTATAGGTAGGACTAATAGTAGTAAAACTCATGCACGATGGAAAATAAATTGAAAAGAATAATGCAATCTCCTAGGAATTTGAAATTTAAAATTAGGGATTTGATAAAATAACCTCTTAAATTAAATTTAAAATTATCCCCTAGAAGATAGAAGTTTGAATTTTAAAATTAGGGTTGAAAATGACCTCTTAATTTTAAAAGTTTGAAAGGAGGGAAAATCAAAATTAAAATTAGGGTTGTCCAAGGGGTTGAGCTTAATTGGTTAAAACACTGGGTTCTCACTGTGGAGACCCAAGTTCAATTCCCAATAAGGACAACTAAAATGAATTCTCAGTTGTGACTCTTAGCCTTCCATAAAAATGGGGAAGGTCTAGGGTCAATCTAATCAAACATAATAATAATAATAATAATAATAATAATAACTCAAAATACTGCGGCTTCAGCCTATTACCTACCAAAAAAACAAAAATAAATTAAAATTAGGGTTGTCCAAATCTAACCTCTTAATTAAAATTTTAAAATTTTGGATTGTTGAAATTCAAATTTGTTTTCGACCTTAGGGTGCCCTAGAATCAATAAAATATCACAAATCTCTTGAATTATGCAGTAAAATACAATCAAAATAGGCTCTCAAAATTTGAGCAGAAAAATTAGGGACTAGGGTGGTAGCATCACGGTTCGAACACATGGTCCAACCAACTTTTTGCCAAATTTTTGGGGAAGCAAGATATTGTGATTTTAATATGAATTGCAGAAGGATATTGGAATTGGAGATGTATAAATAGGCAAAAATTAACCCCGAAGGTGGAAATAGGGCACACTTAAGGGCTGACTTTTATGATGTTTAGAGGGACAACAAGAGACTTTAGATTTAATTGAATCAATTAAATGCTTAAAGGAAAATTTGAATTTGCACAAGATTAAGTTAATTTTAAAATTTAGGGTGTTGCATAAACCGCTTAATTTTAAAAATTTAAATTTGAAAATTTGATTGTTGCAAGGAGGGGAAATGAATTTTGAAATTGAAGCAAAGACCCAAACCTGAAAATTAATTCAAGATCTACATAATTCACAAGGTCAATTTTAAAATAAAAAATTAGGGTTTTGTGATTTAACCACTTCATTTTTATTTTTTTTGAAAATTGAAAGTGTAAATGAAAACTTTGAATTGCAAAATTGAAGAGTTCTCATATATGAAACAATCAATCCAATTTAGACAAATGACAAGCTCAATTTTGAATCTAAAAATTAGGGTTTTTGTGAATTCAACCTCTAATTTTTTAAAAATTGCAAGGAAATTAAACTTGTAAATGAAAATTTGAATTTTAAATTGTATACACTCGAATCTAAAAAAAAATCAAAATTAAGGGTGTAAGGAGTTGTGTTCACCAAAATGTAAAGTGGAAAATTGGGGGCTTGGCCAACTCTCCCCTTGGAAGGGTGGGAATTTGCTAAGCTAAATTTTCACTTGGGAAAAACTTTACATTCAAAAGAGGGGGATGGATCCCAAAAGATGAAAGGATTGAATACTAAGTAGATTGTTTGTGATTGGAATGCAATTGACCCTCTTTTGTAAGTTGATTGATTGAATTAAGAAAAAAGTGCTGAAAATGAAGACAAAGTATGTGAAAACAGTGAGCTGCAAGTTCGGAATTCAGTCGTGCACCTGGATCTTGGAAGTTTGAGATGATTCAGGGGTGCTCTGTGAAATCGGGCAGCATTTGCAGGGACCGTGTGTCCAGATAGGGGCGCCTTGCACTTGGTCCTCCAAACTTTCTGCGTAGTTTGTCTCTGTGAATAAAACTTAATTCTAGAAGTACAACTGGGTACTTGTTTCCTACACATAGAAAGAAAGAGAAATATGTTGGGAATAGGGATTTGCCTTCAGGTCAAACCCCAATTTTGGAATTAACCAAGTGGTTGAAATAATGTAAATGAAATGACTAAAAGTAGAACTCCTCCTCTTTGAGGGGATGCTAAATTTCTTGAAAATGAAATGCTAATACCTCCTTGTGAAGTTTTTCTTTCCTCCACATGAAATTATGATTTCATGAAATAGAATGATGATCTCATCTTCAATGCTTGAAATCTTGACTCTATTGCTGCTCTAAAGCTTGAAGGAAGACTGAAAATGCTCAATTTCTCTTGAATGCTTGAATGCTTGAATGCTTGATCTCTTGAATCTTTGAAGGCTTGATGTAATTTCGTGATCTTGTGTGTTATGTCAAATGAGAGGGGAAATACCTCTTATATACTTGCCAATAGGATAAATTGACTGATTTTCCGACTTGGGCCAACATAGGGGGGATTTTGCCACTCCCTTTTGAGATAGGCCAAAGGGAGGGACCCAAGATAGGTCCCCTTTAGGGGATCCCAGGGTGCCACACCCTAGTCCTAGTAGATCCTAGGGCACCACGCCTTGGTCCTTCCCTTTTTTGGGGTAGGATCAAGGTGGCTTTTGTATGCACAACTAAGCAAAATGTAGGTTTTGACTTGTATGAGCATATTCAGGTGTCCAATCAGGTCGAGGGGTGCAAACACTAAGGCCAAGACCCAAATGCAGTAAAAAATTGCAAGGGGTGCAATTTTAGGATGTTACACTTACTTTCATCATCTAAGACATCACTATCTATGGTGAAAATAATTCTCTTCTTTTGAAAGTTCCTTCTCTTAAATTTATAAAATGTTTTACCTTTATCCTTGATACTTTCCTCATCATTATCTTCCTTCTTCTCATAAGGATACTTAACAGAAAAATTTCCTATCTTTCCACTATTGAAACACTTAAATGCTAGCTTTAATTTATATTTTTTGGATCGTTTCTTCCACTTTCTAAATTTGTTTTCTATAGCAGTGTCAGAATCTTCTTCATCAACACTTGTTGCAACTTCTTTCCCTTTCTTAACTGTGTTGAAGGCAACTTCTCTCTTGGATTTTTCAACAGTTATAGTCCTCATCTCATAAGTTGACTATGAACCAAATAATTCATCCCTGGAATTTTTTTTCAAGTCTTTAGCCTCTTCTATGGCAGAGAATTTTGTGTCATATTTTTATGTCAGTGATCTTGACACCTTCTTAACTATAAATTCATTTGCAACATCCTCACTAAGCCCTCTTACAACATTGGTTATTTCATCCACTCTTAGTAGATAATCATCATTTTTTTCTTCTTCTCTCATCTTTAGTCCTTTCAACTGAGCTCTAAGATTTTTCATCTTAGCTTCCTTCACCTTCACTTCACCTTCATAGATTCTTTGCAATTAATCCCAAGTTTATTTTGCATACTTCCAGTGCATGACTTTGACAAACTTTGTATTAGTAAACCCACTTAGAAAGACATGCTTGTCTTTGGCATTGTATTCATATTCCTTTTTACCATCAAGATCAGTAGGAGGAGTTGGAGGAACAATATAATCATTTTTGATGGATGTCCAAACATCACAACCTAAGGAAGATAAATAGGTTTCCATTCTTCTGCTCCAAAAAACATAATTAGTGCCATCAAACATTGGCACTTTAATAGAAGAGGATTCTTGTTTAGCCATTTGTGTTCACAAATTAGAATATATCCAAGCTAGAGAAAACTATCAAGTACGGAACCTAGTGGCTCTGATACCAATTGAAGGAACGCAAACAGTCCACTAAGAGAGGGGGGTGAATCAATGGATATAAAAAAAATGTTTTTATAAACTTTTAGAACACTTAAAGTCAGAGATCAAGAATATTAATGCAATAGAAAGCTAAATACACATGCACACATAAAGCATACACATATCACCACATATACGAGGAAAACATTGTGGGGAAAAACTTCAATGAGGATAGCTGCTAGAGTCTACTGCTATAATCTAGCCTCACAGTGAAAAGTCTCGATTACAAGTTTATGGGTACCAAGCCAAAGGAACACCAAAGGAACACCAATCCAGGATTTTATCGGCACCACCAAATCAAAGGAGCTACAACCCCTAATCTAAGCACCCACTCAGATGATATATAGTAAATAAATTTTAATATTAGTTATGTACCTTATTACAAATGAGGTTTTGTAACTCTTTGTATTTTCTCCACTTGAGATACTCATGTATTCTATGTTCAATTGCTTCAAATAAACTCTCTGCTTCTTCTATGCACTATCTCCAAATATTGTCTCTCTCAATTTCTTCATTCACTCATTATGTGCAAGTATTCTCTATCCTCATCACAATGTCTCTTCATTCATTGGTCCTCACACTTGATCACTCTATGTGTATTCTCTTTCTATGTTCATACACTCACTAGCTGCATTAGTCTCCACTCCTTAACACCATGTGTTCTATTTTTCTGCCCCCTTGTTTTTCTATCATAGTTCTCTCTATTTTACACACACTTATAGTTCTCTCTTCTACTCCCCCATCATTCCATGTATTGTTGCATTTCTTATATTTTATGGTCCACAACCCTAATTAGAAAATATCTTGCTATCCCTAAGTTAGTTCTCTTCTTGAGCCACAAAAGATTTAATCTTCCACGTGCCTTCCAAATTGTTAGCCACCAACATTAAATGCACCATTCCATAGTTTGTCTCAAATATTTGCGTGTAGATTTGGTTCAATCCATAATTACCACATTTAGTAGTTTCACTTGTAACTATTCCATGTAGACGTTCATTCAATACTGCATATTGTGGGAAATCCAACAAATGGGGATATATATAAGAAATATCTCTTTGTGCAGTGCAGAGCCCCTTCATCATATGCTCAAATAGACCAAAAGAAAATATCTTCTATAAGAAGATTTCATGTTGATGGTGATCCTTGACAACACCATGCTTAACACATCCACAAGCCAACTTGGTCAATAGTCCTATCAGCACAATGAAAGGATTTCAAATAATTCTCCTCGATGAACTCAAGTCTCTTTGATGAGGCTACATTCCACATAGTCATCAAACCATCGATGAGACTCCAACAAGATTACCTCAATGTCCCCAAGTCTCCTCGATGGAGATGGTCTCATTTTGGCTTGATTGATCGGTGAGACATACAAGATGTCTTATCAACATATCAATGTCACGCCGATGGTAATCCACAAATCTCCCATGTGCACACTTCCTTAGGTGATCGGTGAGACACATGATACATCTCATTGATATACTGATAACCTTCTTTCCTTTTGACTGTGGTAGTTCCACATACCACCTCATCTACCATGTTTTTAGTCCTTATCGACACTTTGCCTACACTAGGTAATCCATGTCATCAAACACATCACCTTGTCTGATTGGTGAGACATAGACGATGTCTCAATGATGAACTTCCAAAATAATCTTTCAACTCTTCATATTGGTGTGGCATCGCCATATCGGTAAGAATGAGATTTACTCTCACCAAAATTGTTGTCTCATCGACACAACTTGCACTAAGCACGCTCCAAGTCGAGCGGAAAAACCATGTGAAATATTTCTCATATTATCTATATACATTAGTCTATAAACAGACTCAAAACCACCACCACACTGCCAATGTGGGATAAATGGTTAAAACCATTACATGCTCGATTTGTCTGGTTTGCCTGATTGAGATCAATACTTCGTTCAAATCTCCAGTGAATGCACATAGCCACAAAATTTAAGTAATTCATCCTTATGACATCACAAGATCTCGTTTTCTTTGTTCAAGTCTTCTTATTCTATTCTATCTACTCAATGCCTTCTCATTTGTGACACTCAATTTCTCAAAGTTGACATCAATGAGAAATATGCCAAAAAAAATTCACTCTTCACATCCATTTGATGTACAACCCAACCATGAGCTGAAACAATCACAAGTGTTGAGTGAATGGAGTTCATCTTAGAAATGGGTGCAAAGGTCTTTGTATAATCAACACCAAGAACCTGTGAGAAACCTTTTCCACAAGCCAATCTTTGAAATTATCCATACTTTCATCCACTACATACTTAGTTTGATAGATCCAATTAATTGAACCACCTTTCTCCCTTTAGGGAGAGGAACTAAGTCCCATGTATTGTTCCTCATCAAGGAACTATAATCTTTCTCCACTTTTCAATCTCGCTTAGGAACTTTTGATGCTTCCTTAATGGATTGTGGATTGGAAGCAATAGCAATATAAATATGTGGAATATGTTGATTTTATGTGTCTGAAGGATCCCTAAGAAGAGTACCTATTGACTCAAGAGTCTATTGAGACCAACGAGGTCTTGTGGGAGATGAAGGATGAGTAACCCTCAACTTCAAGTGGACCTTGCAGATGTGTGAACCTGCGAGTTGAAGTTGAGGTAGAATCATCATCTGAGTCACTACCATTACTTTCCACTATGGAAGAAAGATGAGGAGGATTAGAGGCTAAAATAGGAAAGATTTCCTTAAAGTAAATACTCCTCTCAATGAATAGCTCATGTGTCTTTGGATCCAAAATTCTATATGCTGTGACACCATCATGATATCCAACAAAGATGCAAAGCCTACTTTGAGGTTCCAATGCCTTGAACTTCTTTGGAGGTATGCATTCCAAAGTTGGTGAGCCAAAAACTCTAAAGTGTCTCACAATCATTTTTCTACCACACTAAGCATCAAAGGGAGTCATATCTTTCAATGCCTTGTGGGGAACCCAATTTTGGATGTGGGTGGCATAGCTAATGGCTTCTGCTCAAAATGTAGGACCAAGAGAATAAGCGTGAATCATTTAGCTATCCATATCCTTTAGGGTTCTATTCTTCCTTTCCGCAACACCATGTTGTTGTGGAGTGTAGGCAAGTGAGTGCTTAAGATCAATACCCTCAAGAGTACAAAATTGTACAAATTTCTCATTCACATATTCCCTTCCATTGTTCATATGAAGAATCTTGACTTGCTTCCCTAATTGCTTCTCAACATGAGCCTTTAAGGCTATAAACTTGTCAAACACTTCACTCTTGTGACAAAGGAAGTAGACCCAAGTGTAACATTGTAAATTACACCCCGCGCAATTCTGCATCACATAGGCACCTTCACTTTAAGTTGATTGGAGACCTTCTTCATCTCTTTGTCCTTTTGTTCACATGGATTGCCTTGTCAGCTCAAGATTTGGCCTTTTCCTAACCACATTGACTATTTGACTTTGGGACATTAGAGCATCACATAGACATTAGTTTTTTGTGCTAGCATCCCGCAAATACGTCAGTCTGCAGGTGGCCATTTGAGAAATACACCTATGCCTAGTTGAGTTTGTGATGTCTCTATCCATAGCCACCAACATCAGGATTCTTTGTTGGGCTCTATATCTTGTCCATGGGAGCCTATTCAAGGACTTCTTGATAATCTCAAGAGAATGGAAGAGACCACTATAGTATTTTCATAGGTTTTCTACATCTTCATGTTGGATTTCTTGTTCTATTCTCTTGCTACTATCATTATCATAGCTTGCTCATCTTCTCTCTAGAAAACTTACACATTGTTGGTGTTGAAGGGGGATCTCTTTTCCTTTAACTTGTTGTATTTATATTTTCTTTATCTCCATTATCATATTATTATCATTATCTTCATCTCTGTTTCTTTTTTTATCTTTTATCCAATCCATTATCTTGGTTGTCCGTGGAGGTGGAAACATTGAAATGGGGGTCCGATTGTGGAAGGCCTCTAAACAAAGCCACAATATTTTCTCTATCTGGTTTCTACATAGGTTTTTCGTTGATCAAGGAGAGTTATCTTGTTGGAGGCTTCATAGCTAGATCTTGTGTGAGAATCTCATTCCTTTTGTTTTATTCTTTATCGATATTGCTATTTTCATTATATTTGCATTGTTAAGGATATTGTCATAATACATCAAAAACTTTTCTTTTGCACTCTTTGTATGACCCTTTGTACTTTATTCATATAGGACACCATCACGTCACTCTCTCATCCCAAACCTGCACACATGTCCTTCAAAAGAGGTTGAGCAGAGGTTGTCAGGGAGTCTCTGTGGCTTGTTCTTTAGGGTTTAATAGTTAGATAATTTTATTGCATATTCTATCTAGTAATATCCATTCATAGGTTTGGATAGCTAGTTGATATCCTCTTGGCTCACCAGAGTGCCAGTTTAGTGAGGTAGCAAAAGTTGATTTTCTACTTGAGTTCTATCACTTTGAGGGTAGCAAATCCCCTTGTCTACATTTTGGTGAACCTGACATGAACCAATTGCATTTTTATTTCTCGTTGTGTGTGTGTGTGGTTATATATATATATATATATATGTATGTATGTATGTATGTATATGTGCACACACACACACATATGTATATGTAGATACATATACATATACATATACATATACATATACATATACATATACATATACATATACATATACATATACATATACATATACATATACATATACATATACATATGTAGATGTATGTATGTAGGTACGTATACACACATACATACATATATGTAGATATATGTAGATACACACACACACATGTGTGTGTAGATATATATGCACATACATACATACATACATACACACACACACACATATATATATATATGTATGTATGTATGTATGTAGGTATGTAGGTATGTATGTACGTATACACACATACATACACATATATACATATACATATGTATATGTAGATACACACACACACACACACACACATATATGTAAATACATACATACATACAAATATACATGCACACACATATATATGTACACACACACATATGTGTGTGTGTATGTATATATGTAGGCATGTATGTATGCACATACATGCATACATCTATCTATCTATCTATCTATCTATCTATCTATCTATCTATCTATCTATCTATCTATCTATTTATATATTTGTTTGTGTGATTAATATATACAAATATCTATATATATACATATATACATATGTACACACACACACACACATAAACAAATTTCAATAACATTTCTTTATCATCAAGTGTCGTAAGATTCTTATGGTACCCTCGTAGAGTGGTTGAAGTGTTGTAGAGATTGTCTATGTGCTTTATGACCCAGATTGCCACAAATGTTGTTGTAAGAAGGAATGTTAGGAAGAGCATTCCTTTGAATCATTATAGTCCCCCTTAGCCAGACCTGATGTTTAAAGTACTGCTTCTTGATCCAAATAATTTCTTGGCTTCCCACCCTATCAGGACCATTATGACAAGGGGCTCTTCTCCATCTAGTTCACACTCTAACTCTCAGAATAATACCCTGATGAACTCTCCCACGTATTCTCCTCCTGCCATCGGTCCTGACTTCGTTGTCACTATTGAGTTTGACTGGATTGATTTGCTAGAGGAGAACTTGAGAGATTTCAAAGGGTTCTTAAATTGGGAAAATGTTCTCCCTCAGGCTGAGAATATTGTGAAAACTTTGAGAGACATGATAATTTAAGATAGAAGAGGCCTAAGATGTTGAGGGCATTGCCTTTGATTGTTAAGAATCATTTGCCCCTAGAAGATACTCCTCCCTAGGTTAATCAGTTTGACATCTCTAGTTCTTAGATTGGTGTTGGCATACCTAGGATGATAATACACATGGTTGACTCTGGACCTACCATTCCTAACATCGATGCTTCTACCATCTCTTTGTGTTACACTGACATGTCTAATAGTTTTACTACCACTTCCAACATAACTCATACCACTTTTGTTAGTGCTAGTTCAGGTGCTGGTACTATCCCTAGTGGTGGTACTAGTCCTCATGTTAGTGTTGGTGGAGGTGGTGGTGCCACGTAGTGCCCCTCCTCCTCTACCTTCCAATCCTGTTTTGAATACCATATTGCAAAACATAGGTCAATTGCAGTAGAAACTCATGAACCTTGCATCCACCTCTAGCCAGTCCTCTTTACCTTCTTATTACCACAAAAGCTTGTTGGATTTTACTCTCCTTAACATTATCCTTCCATAGGGGGCTAAAGCATTGAAATTTGACCAATTAAAAGGAGAGGGTGATCTTAATGTGCATATTGATTCATTTATGAACATGTGTAGTAATTACCATAGTTTGGATTTTGTCTTGCTTAAACTTTTCTCGCGTTCCCTCAAGAGAACCACACTAGAATGATATAGCTCATTTCTTGATCATTCCATTCAAACATTTGATCAGCTCATGGATTTTTTTCTCAAATGGTTCCAAGCCAACATTGGTATAAGGGTCACCATTGCAGACCTTGTTCATTGTAAACAAAAATCAAATGTGAAGGTTACTATTTTTATTTCACAATACCAATCTATCTCTATCAAAATCCCTTTTTCCCTACCAAATAATGACTTGTAGATAATGTTTATTGAAAATTTGTAGCTGATATTGAGGGAGAAGTTATCCCTTAATTGATATCAAAACTTTACTAACCTATGTTCTACACTCACTAATTACTAGTATACGATGACTCAATTTAGAGATTTTTCCTCGAATTCTCATAGTAGTTCTTTTGGGGGCATGCCCATGAAAGGATCTAGAAAGCACAAAGTTGTGGCTAATGTCATGGCTATGCCTCAAATAGCTACTGCATAGGAACCACAATGTAATAGTCTTAAAATTGAATGACTCCTATTTGAGAAAAATGTAAAATTTATTAAAAGGTAATCTTATAACCCTTCTGGAAATTAGACCTCTGCCTAACAATAAACCATACCCATGGTATGATGGTTCAAAATTTTGTCAATATCACCATCTGCTTGGACATGACATTGAACACTGTTATCATCTTAGACATATAGTCGAAGGCCATATCGACAGTGGAGTTATTAAGGTTAGTGAAAGAAAATACAAATCTAATAAAGCCATTGATAAAATGAACAACGAGTTCTAAATTTAAATGGATCCTTTTCCACCACATTCATCAAAATTCATCTTTGCATCATCTATGGATTTGGTATCAAATGAAGAACCCTATGTTAAAATTTTTACTATGACTCCAATCTCGGCTCGCATCTAGAAGACGAAACTCTTTGACATATCATTCACCCTTCTAGATACCTCATGTATTATGGAAAACCTACTTCTCTATATATCCTTGTAAATCTCAATGGTCAAATTGTTACAGGCATAATGGTTGACCCTTTGTGTAGAGTCAATGTCATCATAATAGAGATCTTGTTTGTAAATGGATTCATAGGCCGAGATATGATGAGTGTTGTGTTACTATGAGAATGCAAAATGGGTTGTGTCTTTCTCCTTTGGGCAATATCACCTTGACGGTTCTCGTGCGACCGAAGGCCATTTCAACTACGCTTGTCATTATTCCTAAATCAGACTTCTTTTGTGCTAAATTGGGTATTCCCTAGTTGGTAGTTACAGGTGTAGTCACTTCAGTTATTTATAAGTTTTTAATATTTCCTCATGAGGGTTCCATACATGTCATTCAAGATACTAGATATCGACCACTGGTAGCCCACATGGATTTTTCGCTAGATCATTTTTGGCCTGCTTCGGTCAAGCCTATGCTTCCTAATGGTTACTTAATGTACGGGGCTTATTATCGATATAAAACTGGGGAGTTAGCTCCTAAATTGGATCAACCAGGTTATTTGTTGCCTCCTGCATCGAATTTTTCTCCATCCATTCTTATGTTGCAGCAGATAGTGCCTTCTGCCCCTTCTTCGTCAGGGGGCTAAGCTTAAACATATTCCTCGAAGTAAACCTCCTTGTCTGCCTAGGACCACATAACCTTCAATGGTGTCTTCAATTCCTATGACCGCACCTAGTGCAAACAAGGGTAAGACACACACACTATCAAATTTTCCGGCCCACCCTCCCTTTGAGCTCCTGATCTTGGTAGATAACCCCCATTGATATAAGAAGGAGAAGCACTCCCCCCATGCTCGCTAGTCACCATTGGCCCCTACATTGCAACCTCTGAGGGCATCCCCTATTCTTCTAATTGCTCCTCAAGAAAAGTGAGGAAGGGCACCTATGGTTGTGAATGTAGTGCCTATCCCAAGGGCACCTCCTACTTCATCAATGAGGTCTTATCCTATGGTAGACACAGTCTCGAAGGCTTCTCCTATGGAGCACAATGCTCCAGAAACTTCTAGGCCTTCATCCATGGTTTCCATCTTTGCTGCAACTAGCATGCATGTGAGCGTAAGTCAAATGTCCCGCCAAGAACCCCAAAGGAAAACCCACAATAAGGGTGAAACATTTTTTTAAAAAAGTATAAACATCATAAGTGCATTTACACAACATGCACAATAACACAAGAAAAAGACTTACACCAGAATTCCTTAAGGGTTACCATGAAGAATTAACTTCAAAAGATAGATTCCACAATTACCACTAATCCACATAATTCATCATTAACTCAATGATAACAAGAAGCCATAAACAATAATAGATACACCATTGAAAGATTGAAAGAATACAATATAATTCCACTTCATTAAGAATTTACACATATCATAAAAGAACATATAAAAACATCCCAAACATAGGATTACATTGCTCTTCCAATACATAGCTTCTTAGTATACATATAAGGATACAACTTAACCAAATACAAGGTTGCAAAAGATCAATGAAACAATGACCACAAGGGTCTCCAAATAACAATAATCTCCAACACGAGGTTATGCATGAGCCAAGAACCACAAAAGCACCTGCGAAGCCAATCCTTGCATGAAGATACGAACAAGAACATTCGATGGGAAGTGGCACTACCACCCGACCATGTAATTCCCAAAATGGAATCACCCCACCATGCTAGGAGATAGTTGAGGACCCTCAAGAAAGAAAAAGCATGACATGGTCGATAAAACAACACTTCATGAAAACACAAGAGACTCCACAATAATCCAAGGCGACTTAACATCAAAAATACACAAATGACTCGATATCACAAAACACAAGTGAACCGACATCACAAACAAAAGTGAACCTAAAGAGAGAGTGTCATCAGATAGCTTGATGATTACCTCGGTAGGTTCTCATAGGTCCCGGATCTCTGTCCTGGTAACCTCTCCCAAACCTCCATCTCCAACTAAGACTTATGTGGATCCTTCCAGCCTTTCGTAAAGACAAGGTGGTCAGTTTGCCATTCCAAGCCTTCTCACTACATTATGAGCCTCAATACAAGCACTAACCTATGCGTGAGGTACAATATCTTTATTAATGTTATGAACTACCCACCTAATCAATTAATTAGATTATCACTTATTATCTAACTTTCGTAGGGGTAACCTACTCGAAAGCCACTCTCTCAAAGGACACTAAACAGACAAGGTCACTCCTCGAGGACCCTATGGTGAAGTAGACAACCATTACACCACTTTCAGAAATAAGTGGTCAAACAAGGACATACTGACTCTTGGCTAACCATAAGGCAAAGAAACTACATGGTTACGACAACGAAGCCAACATACAACACTTGGTCAAAGGTACCAAATACGCCACCACAGGATGACAAAACCACAGATAAGAAAAACCACATTATACACTTGCAAGGATAGCTAGTTCACTAAGTCCACACTTAGACAATCTTGAGAAAATCAACATCATAAACACTTGCAACATCATTGATTGAAAATTAAATAAAATACTCTTTTCCAACATTCACATCAAACTAATTTTTGAATCAATATTCCATCAAGAAGGAAGTCCACATTAAACATTCAACCGGTTATAAGATGAATTCCTAACAGGCATTTAATTCATTTCCAAAATATATCCAAACCTACCACTTTGAATCTCTAATTTGTGCCTTGACTTCCATTGATAAATTTTTTGAACTACATAATAAAAATCACATGGAAAATCACCATTTTCATACACTAAAACCACTTCACAAAGTATATTCACTTTATAAAATTTAATTAAATTTATAACACATACTGGTTTGCACCAGTAAGGCACATGGTCAAGTGGTGGCAAAAGCCAAACCACAATAGTGCTGCTACCGGAGAAACAGACACTACCTACCAGTAGTAGTACTACCATTGGTAACGGGCCTATAGACCGGTAGCGCTACTGCCAACCAGTAGCAAGCGCTACCATCCGGTAGCACTGCTACCGACCGGTAGCGCTACTGCCAACCAGTAGCAAGCGCTACTGTTGCTACCACTAGTAGCAGCCACTACCGACCTACGTGGTGGGACTAGCCCGCCATAGAGTAAGTTAAAGTCCACGCAAAGGGTAAAAACATGCTTCCAAAGCATAATAAAAATAATAAGATGCAAAATGATATGAATACAAAGTAAACCTATACACTCCCAGATCATTTCACGACACAAACACACAATGCCAAAATCCAAACCACCAAGGATAGTTTCTAGAAAGGTAAATGGTGATATGAAATTACACAATGATCCCAATACATATTGGTTAGGCAACAATAGAAGATTAAAACAGAAAAGAGAAGGATAAAGACCAAATTTCCACACTTCCATACATAGGAATAATTTCTTGCATAAACTCAAGGGTAAAACTGATCTTTTCCCACACAAACCCCAAATCCTAGGCAATTAGATACTAGGAAGCACACAACAAACTGAATCTAATTCATTCTTTTCCCAAAAGAAGAGATAAAACAAGGAATTGATTTTCAAGAACACAACATACAACAAATAGAGAAATGAACCTTTCTTTGTTAAATGCAACCATATGATAAGAGCTTCACAAAATCAACAATATCAGACATTCTTTCTTCCAACCCAAACATTCCACAAGAATCTATAGGTAGATTTGCATAATTTCAACACACAGGAAGCAAACTGAAAATTCTAATGTAAGTTGAAAACAAGAAGAGATTATCCAACCTTGAAGCAATAGCAAGCAAAGAGATGAAGAATTTCTTGTCTTGCAAACCAAGTCGAATTTCCAGTTCCTCAAGGAAGGTTTCCAAAATTTCTCTCCAAAAATTCCCTTCTTCCCTCTTCCTGTGAATCTTAGGAATAGCATGAAAAATTATGTTTTAACCTAAACTTTCTAGGTTAAAAGTTTCCCAACCAATCAGATTTTCTCTTTTTCCAAAAAACAATTCTTTTCCAACAATGAAAATGAAAGAGTTAAAATGGAAAGGTAAAAAGAAAAACTTTTTATTTTATTTTCTATTTTTCCAAAATACTTTCTTTCAACATAAGCATATATCATTTAAATGGCTAGGAAAAATTTTATTTCCTTCCACAAAATATATTAATGCCACTTTACACAATAAAATAAGCCATTTAACCATTTAATCTAGCAACTCATCAATTAATTAAATCAATAATCACAGATCATAATAATCAACTAATTACGCCAACATAAGATAGCATCATTCATTCAATTAAATAACCATTTAAATAAATGGAAGCACACAAAACAAAGGATGATGAAATGCCAACTCACAAATGACCAAACCAAAGCACTATGACTCGCATAATATCCAGACTGGAAAAACCGATTGACAACACTCACATGAGTGTAACTGCACGTCAAGATAGGGTACAAAGACTATCTCCTCCACTCCCATCGGATATATAAGGCATGCTCGGACCTGTGAAATTAGGTGGAGTCGATACACCATACCTACCTGGTACTAGTACTTGCAATGTTCTGCACCAAAAGAATCCATATGTGCATATAGACAAATATTCATATATATATATATATATATATATATATATATATACAGACACGACACACACATCAATGAAGGAGAATCGTGACATTCCTTATCTCACCAAAGTGAGTGAAGGAAAATCATCCCCTCGCATCCCAATACACTTGCAAACATGCAACATATAAATAACGCATCACGATATAAGGTAAAAGTGTCAGTCCATGACATTGATCCACAAAATAACATTAAACATAAGCACTGAGATACTGCATAAAAGCATACACCATACATCTAGATAAAACATGAAATAACATCGCATATAATCTGAATCAATATACAATAATGTTCCACTGAATAGTCACTGAAGTCAATCAAAATATACAAAAAGAGGCTGATCGAGGAGGGGTACTACATCCTCCCCCCCAAGCCTATGCTTACTCTTGGAAGCTTAAAACAGATAAGAATAAAGCTCTCTCATCTTCACTACATCTTCCCAAGTCACTGAGGTCTCATCGCTTGGGTCCCATAGGACCCTTACCTGCTTGATGGTATGACCCGCACGGGCTCCATGGAAAGCTGCCTATCCTTGACCTGCAAAGCATTCCAATCAAGAACATGGGTCATGTCAGGATGATAAGGTCGAAGAACAGAAACATGAAAGACATTGTGGATGCGAGATAGACTCAGCGGCAAGGAAAGACGGTAGGAAACAGGTCCTATCCTCTCAAGGATCTAAAAAAGGACTACAAAATGAGGCGCCAACTTAGAACCCTTTCCATAACGGATCAAACTCTTCCATGAATGCATGCTCAAAAATACATGGTCGCTAACAAAAAACTGACAATCAACTCTATGGGCATTGACATACTTCTTTTGCCTATCCTGAGTAACAACCAAATGCCCACGGATATGCTCAACCTGCTGCTCCATCTCATGAAGCAAATCTGGGCCTAAACACACCCTATCCTCCAACTGATCCTTACTCAAAGGAGTATAGAAAGGATGACCATACAAAGCCTGGAAGGGAGACATTCCTACGGAGTTGTGATATCCGTTGTTATAAGAAATCTCCACAAGGCAAAGATATTCCTCCCCGTGCGACTGCTGGTCCATAATATACATGTGAAGCATGTCCTCCAAAACCTGATTCACACACTCGGTCTAACCGTCGGTCTCTGGGTGATAAGCTGAATTGAAGTTCAACTAGGTTCCCAAAGCATGCTAAAGTGAGGTCCACGAGGCTGATGTAAAGACGTGGTCTCTATCAGAAATGATCCGCCTTGGGATCCCATGCAACCTCACCACATCTTCAAAGAAAACACGTGCCACAACTGCTGCTGTATAAGAAGATCGAATGGGAACAAAATGAACAACTTTGGTCAATCTATCAACAATTACCATGATGGCATCATGACGACGTGAAGAAACAGGCAACCCCACAATGGAATCCATGGAAATAATATCCCATTTCCAATCCGGTATCAAATTAGGCTGTAAAAGCCCTGCAGGTTGCTGATGCTCCACCTTCACCAGCTGACATTCTAAGCACTTTGACACAAAATCAACAATGTCACATTTCATACCAGCCCAATGATATATTTGTCTAAGATCTGCATGCATCTTCTTGACACTAGGGTATGCTGAATAAGGTGCATGATGGGCCTCAATCATGATCAAAACGTGAAGACCCTCCAAAGGAGGTACATAGATCCATCCAAGATGTCGAAGAAGACCACCTGACTCAAGAATATATCCTGAATATCTACCCTCCAATGGTCTTCCAGACTTCACCACGACTCTAACATCCTGATACCAGGTGTCCTGAGGAAGAAATCCAAAAATTCTCTCACTCAAGTCCACACCAAGGGACAATCCTGCAACCTCATGCCACCTATGACTCAAAGCATCTGCCACAACATTCTCTTTCCCCTGAATATAACAAACCTCAAAATCATACTCACAGAGGAATTCCATCCATCTTCGTTGTCGAGCATTCGAGTTCGGCTATGTGAAAATATACTACAAACTGCGGTGATCACTATGCAGCTCAAACCGACGCCCCAACTTGAAATATTTCCATCTAACCAACACATGCACAAAAGCTGCCAATTCCAAGTCATGAGCTAGATAGTTCAACTCATGATCCTTGAGTTTGTGAGACTCATAGGCAACCACACGTCCATCCTGCATAAGAATTGCACCTATACCTTCTAAAGAGGCATCTGAGCATACCATGAAATCTCTGGATGGGTCAGGGACTACCAAAATTGGACCACTAACAAGGAGTTCCTTCAAGGTATGAAAAGCCAATTCGCACTACTTTGACCAAACAAACTTTTTCCCTTTCCTCTGAAGAGAAGTAATCGGATTGCCTATTCGAGAAAAACTCTAAACAAAGCGACGATAATATCCGACCAAACCCATGAAACTTCAAACCTCATAAATATTGGTCAACATTGGCCAATCAACAATGGCTTGGATTTTAGAAGGATCCATGGATACACCTTCTCCCGAAACTATATGACCAGAATAGCTCACCTCTGATTGGAAGAAATCACACTTCACCAAATTCGCAAAAACTTGATTCTCCCTCAAGCATTGCAATACCTGATGCAAGTGACCCTCATGCTCTTCCATAGATCTACAATAAATCAATATGTCATCCAAGAACACTAGGACAAAGTGGTCAAGGTAGGTGCGAAAAACCCCATTCATAAGACTCATGAATATTGAAGGCGCGTTTGTCAACCCAAATGGCACCACTATGAACTCATAGTGACCATAATGAGTATAGAACGTCATCCTATGAATGTCTGCATCATGAATACGTAATTGATGATACCCAGATTTTAGGTCTATCTTAGAGAACACCTTGGCTCCCTTCACTTGATCAAAAAGATCATCAATCCAAGGCAATGGATATCGATTCCGAATGGTTACCTTATTCAACTGTCGATAATCAATGCATAACTGAAGAGAACCATCCTTCTTAATAAAGATAACCGGCGCATCCCAAGGAGAAACACCTGGACAAATGAATCCCTTGGCTAACAACTCATCAACCTAGAACTTCAACTCACTCAACTCTTGAGTAGTCATCCGATATGGTGCCCTCAAAATAGGTTCCACACTAGGAACTAAGTCAATGCAAAAATCTATGTCTCGCTTCAGAGGCATACAAGGAATATACAAAGGAAACACATCAGCATACTCTTGAAGAATAGGGTGACCATCAAGAGCAATCTATCGAATCTCTCCCTCATCCACATCCTCAAGAGTAACTACAAAAAGCTGACACCCTTGGTGCATGCACTACCTAAGATGCATAGCAAAAATCATACGTAAGGATATCGATCGCTGAACTCCAATGATCCAAACTCTCCTGCCATGGTTATCTAAACACTCTACTATCATCAAACAACAGTCTACACGAGTGCTGTGAGATGATAACCAATCCATCCCCAACACAACTCCATAGGACCCCAAAGGAATGACTCAAAGGCCAACTGAAGTGACAAAGGGTCCAAGGTCCAACTCACATCTGGGAATGAAGGCATCTACAAACACTCGCACACTGGTAGCCAGCTCTACTTGCAACCTATCTCCCTGCTTAGCAGACAAGATCCGACACCGCTCCACAATGGATGAAGAAATAAAAGAATTTGAAGCACCAAAATGAAGAAGTAGAGAGATAGATATACCACACAACACACCTATGGTCTTAATCACATTACTCTGATGCTCAAACTGGCGGTCATACAACTGTGCAAATACTCTATGGGATCTACCTACATCCCCCATTGTTGGCTCTTAAGAGGTTGGCCTCTAGCTACTCGTCTGGTAAGGACACTGAGGGCACTAAGAGGCCTTGTGGCCAAATTGACCAGAGGTGAAGCAAGCTCCACTACCAGGTCCTCTACTCCTAGACGACCCACTGGATTACTGAAAGCTCTCCCCACTAAGGGCATGAGATGCTCCCTGAGAAGACTGCCCTGGAAAGGTCTACCTACCCTTCTTCTAGAACCTGCCCTTCTGAACATGAAAGTTGCCACCCTGCTGGCCCTGAGACTGCTTTGGTCTCGATGATTATTGCTGCTGTTGACCACCCTTAGCGAGTGCCTAAGAACCCCTAAGAGGTGTAGCACTCTGGAACTGATTCCCTCTCCCTCTAGACCCACTGAAAGGATCACTCCCAATCTGAACTCCAGACTGGCCAGCATGAGCACAACTAAGGTTCTGCTCCACTAGCCTGGCTTTTGCCATGACTACCTCTACTGAAGCAGGCTCAAAAACTCTCACTCCTCCACTGATGCGGTCATTAAGAGCTCTCAAGAAGTGCTGAACAAGCATAGTGTCATCATTGCCAATCCTGGCATATTGTTTGAGCTCATAGAGCCTATTCTCAAACTAATCCACTGACAACCCAAACTGGCGCAGAGCATAGAACTCGTCTTCTCATGACTGCCTCCACTGGGGTGAGAGAAATCGTGCCTTGAATCTCTCCAAGAAGATCTCCCAAGATGTGGTGTTAATGTTTATACCGATCCTCTCCTCCTCTAACCTCCACCAGATAGATGCGAAGCTCTTGAGATTCATGATTGCACATCTTGCTTTGGTGTTTCTACCATATGGATACATGGCAAAACATCTATCTAAACTGATAAGCCAAGTCTCTGCGTCAAGACCAATACCTTTACTGTCAAAGAAAGGAGGGTTGGAACTCATCAAGTCCCTCATGTTCCCATTATAGCTAGATCCTGGTCTAGTGGAACCTCTCTCTCTCTCTCTCTCTCTCTCTGGGACCTACTAAAGCGACTCCCCTTCCAAACCATGGATGGGCTGATCCACCTTGGGCCTAGGGACTAGTCTAGCTAGCAACCTACTGAAACATTTGACATAGCTCTTTCCTTTCAGGAATCTTCTCTCTTGAATTTGGTTCCTCCTGATGAACTGACTGATCTCGATCCACACTCACATGAGTGGGTGGTGGTGAAGGACTAAGGCAATCAGAACCTCAACCCCATCCTCTTCCTCTACCTCTGGTGTGGCCACCAACATGACCACCTCCCATGGCTTTCCTAGCCATGACCTAACATTGCACAAGAGAGAAAAGGTTCAGATCATAGGCGAGGAAAGGAACAAGGAAGTCACACCACAAGACCTACACAAAAGGTCAAGGCAAATGGGCTCACTACAGACCCAGAGTACCCAGTGTTAAAAAATGGGCTCTGTTACCAAATGTAATGCCTTGCCAGGAACCCCGAAGGAAAACCCACAACAAGGGTGAAACAATTTTTTTTTTTTAAAGTATATCCATCATAAGTGCATTTACACAACATGCATGATAACACAAGTGGAAGACTTACACTAGAATTCCTTAAGAGTTACCATGAAGAATTAACTTCAAAAGATAGATTCCACAATTACCACTAATCCACATAGTTAATCATTAACTCAATGATCACAAGAAGCCATAAGCAATAATAGATACACCATTGAAAGTTTGAAAGGATACAATATAATTCCACTTCATTAAGCATTTACACATATCATAAAGGAACTAATAAAAACATCCCAAACATAGGATTACATTGCTCTTCCAATACATAGCTTCTCAATATACATATAAGGATACAACTTAACCAAATACAAGGTTGCAAAAGATTAATGAAACAATGACCACAAGGGTCTCCCAATAACAATAATCTCCAACATGAGATTATGCATGAGCCACGAACCACAAAAGAACCTTCGAAGCCAATCCTCGCATGAAGATACAAACAAGAACATCCGATGGGAAGTGGCACTACCACTTGACCATGTAATTCCCAAAATGGAATCACCCCACCGTGCTAGGAGATAGTTGAGGACCCTCAAGGAAGCAAAAGCATGACATGGTCGATAAAACAACACAAATTCATGACAACACAAGAGACTCCACAATAATCCAGGTGACTCAACATCACAAATACACAAATGACTTGATATCACAAAACACAAGTGAACCGACATCACAAACACAAGTGAACCTAAAGACAGAGTGTCATCATATAACTTGATGGTTTCCTCGGTAGGCTCTCATAGGTCTTGACTCTCTGTCCTGGTAACCTCTCCCGAACCTCTGACTCCAAGTAAGACTCGTGGACCCTTCCAACCTTTTGTGAAGACAAGGTGGTTAGTTTGCCATTCCAAGCCTTCTCACTACATTATGAGCCTCAATACAAGCACTCACCTATGCGCGAGGTACAATATCTTTATTAATGTTAGGAACTGCCCACCTAATCAATTAATTATATTATCACTTATTATTTGACCTTCATAGGGCTAACCTACTCGAAAGCCACTCTCTCAAAGGACACTAAATAGACAAGGTCACTCCCCGACGACCCTATGACAAAGCAGACCGCTATTACACCACTTTCAGAAATGAGTGGTCAAACAAGGACATACTGACTCTTGGCTAACCATAAGGCAAAGATACTACATGGTTATGACAACGAAGCCAACATATACCACTTGGTCAAAGGTACCAAATACGGCACCACAGGACGACATAACCACAGACCAGAAAAAACACATTATACACTTGCAAGGACAACTAATTCACTAAGTCCGCACTCAGACAATCTTGAGAAAATCAACATTATAAGCACTTGAAACATCATTGATTGAAAGTTAAATAAAACACTATTTTCTAGCATTCACATAACCAATTTTCAAATCAATATTCCATCAAGCAAGAAGTCCATATTAAACATTCAACCGATTATAACATGAATTCCTAATAGGCATTTAATTCATTTCCAGAATATATCCAAACCTACCACTTTGAATCTCTAATTCATGCCTTGACTTCCATTGATAAATTTTTTGAACTACATAATAAAAATCACATGGAAAATCACCATTTTCATTTAACACTAAAACCACTTCACCAAGTATATTCACTTTATAAAATTTAATTAAATTTATAACACATATCGGTTTGCACCGGTAAGGCACATGGTCAAGTGGTGGCAAAAGCCAAACTGCAGTAGTGCAAAAGCCACTACTGACCCGCGTTGTGGGACTAGCCCGCCACAGGGTAAGGTAAAGTCCACACAAAGGGTAAAAACATGCTTCCAAAGCATAATAAAAACAAGAAGATGCAAAATGATATGACTACAAAGTAAACCGATACACTCCCAGATCATTTCACAGCACAAACACACAATGCCAAAATTTAAACCACCAAGGATAGTTTCTAGAAAGGTCAATGGTGATATGAAATCACACAATGATCCCAATACATATCTGTTAGGCAATAATAGAAGATTAAAACAGAAAAGAGAAGGATAAAGACCAAATTTCCACACTTCCATACATAGGAAGAATTTCTTGCATAAACTCAAGGGCAAAACTGATCTTTTCCCACACAAACCCCAAATCTTGGGCAATTAGATATTAGGAAGCACACAAAAAATTGAATCTAATTCATTCTTTTCCCAAACGAAGAGATAAAACAAGGAATTGATTTTCATGAACACAACATACAACAAATAGAGAAATGAACCATTTCTTTGTTAAATGCAACCGTATGATAAGAGCTTCACAAAATAAACAATATCAAGCATTCTTTTTTCCAACTCAAACATTCCACAAGAATCTATAGGCAGATTTGCATAATTTCAACACACAAGAAGCAAACTGAAAATTCCAAAATAAGTTGAAAACAAGAAGAGATTATCTAACCTTGAAGCAATAGCAAGCAAAGAGATGAATAATTTCCAGTCTTGCAAACTAGGTCAAATTTCTAGTTCCTCCAGGAAGTTTTCCAGAAGTTATCTCTAAAAATTCCCTTCTTCCCTCTTCTCGTGAATCTTAGGAATAGCATGAAAAATTATGTTTTAACCTAAACTTTCTAGGTTAAAAGTTTCCCAACCAATCAGATTTTCTCTTTTTCCAAAAAACAATTCTTTTCCAACAATGAAAATGAAAGAGTTAAAATGGAAAGGTAAAAAGAAAAGCTTTTTATTTTATTTTCTATTTTTCCAAAATACTTTCTTTCAACATAAGCATATATCATTTAAATGGCTAGGCAATTATTTATTTCCTTCAACAAAATATATTAATGCCACTTTACACAATAAAATAAGGCATTTAACCATTAATCTAGCAATTCATCAATTAATTAAATCAATAATCACAAAGCATAATAATCAACTAATTACACCAACATAAGATAGCATCATCCATTCAATTAAATAGCCATTTAAATAATTGAAAGCACACAAAACAAAGGATGATCAGACGATGGCTCACAAATGACCAAACCAAAGCACTATGACTCACATAATAGCCAGACAGGAAAATATAACCGACTGACAACACTCACATGAGTGTAACTGCAGGTCAAGCTAGGGTACAACAACTATCTCCTCCACTCCCATCGGATATATAAGGCATGCTCAAACCTGTGAAACCAGGTGGAGTCGATGCCCCGTACCTACCTGGTACTAGTTCCTGCAATGTCCTGCACCAAAAGAATCCATATGTGCATATAGACAAATATTCATATATATACAAAGATGACACGTAGACCGATGAAGGAGAATCGCGACGTTCCCTGTCTCACCGGAGTGAGTGAAGGAAAATCATTCCCTCGCATCCCAATACACTTGCAAACACGCAACATATAAATAACGCATTGCAATATAAGGTAAAAGTGTCAGTCCATGATATTGATCCATAAAATAACATTAATCATAAGAGATACTGCATAAAAGCATACACCATACATCCAGATAAAGCATGAAATAACATTGCCTATAATCTGAATCAATATACAATATTGTTCCACTGAACAGTCATTGAAGTCAATCAAAATATACAAAAAGAGGCTGATTGATGAGGGGTACTACAGTAAGCGCCATTGGCAGGTGATAGCTCAGTAATGTGACACTACCTTGAAAGATGATGGTCTATCTTTGACATCCATTCCTCTTGCATCTATTCACATTCCTTTGTAAGTTCTAGCATTTGTATCATCTTTAGTTCTATTATTGATCACTTTCAAGACTCTTGATGAACCTCATCGCAAGAGGGTGTAGGTCTTCATTCCGCTATCCTTGGAGCTTCCTCTCATCACCTCATTGCCTGAGGTACCTCCATTGTCTTAGCCCTTGGATATGTTGCACACGCAGGTGGTATTTAGTGCTACTTTTATTGGTCCTCCTATTTCATAACGACTTCATCAAAGCTATCTTGGGGTACTCCAACCTTTTATGGTTGATAAGATTCCTATGTCTCCTTTACAACCTAAGTGCAAGTTCAAGCAGGGGTTTGTTCCAAAGTTTTGTCAATGCAAATCAGCTTAGACATGTTCCTCAGCTATATCTTTTTCTACTTTAGTGTTTGTTTCTTTGCCTATTTCTATTTGCATTGTTGAGAAAGCCACACCTTCTCTCAAGTTTGTTATTGCCCCTCTCACAAATTCCATTTGTCCGACTCCTATATCACCTCCTCGGATTGCATCACTTGCTTTGTCTATAGAGGCATGTTTGTTTGTCTCTTTGGGGGAAATCCTGATGTTGTCTATGATCTTCACCTGATCATTGACTCTTTCCTCTTCTGAGCTTGTGGATATGAATGTTGAAGTTTCCTCATCCCTAGCACTAGCTGCTGGTGAGGCACCTAGTGTTGTCCTTGCGGTTTTCCCTCTCTGGGCTCGTCATCCCTCCATATATGATCTAGAATAAGAGGACAATGATCTCCTAAGGGATGAGCTCTAGGATAATATCCTTCTTATCTTGTATCTTAGAGTGTGTGCCTATCTGTGTTCCCCTGTGCTTTCTTTACATGTTTGTTCCCTCCCCGAGGACCCAAGTTATAGCGTTGGTGCTTGGAACAAGGAGATTACCTATCTTTATATGTTGTGCTCTCCTAGAGGACCCATGTTACTCTCTAGGTGCTCATAAATAGGGGATTTTTTGTTGTGCAACTTCTATTTGTTAATATTTTTCTTCCCTTTGTCGTATCTTGCTTTTTGACATTCGAGGACAATTCAGATCATTGGGGGCATTTAGGCCTTCTTCCATGTTGACCCACATATTTGTTTTCTCTTTTTTTCATGTCTCCATCTTCAAATCCAAGGACCTCGACATTACGATGATAGATCCTTTTGCAACCATATCATTTATATTATTTTAGTTCACTGCTATGGGTTTTGATGCCAAATAATTGGATATCCATGTGCTCGTACATTTTTGTTGATGTTGTGGGTCTTATGTGTCATCCACCAAGGTGACATTCCATGAAAAAATATTGCTATGTTGGTGTGACATAATATTTCTTTTCCTTATAATGACATGCATTCCACACATACCATTCTAAGGGGGGGCTACCATAGGTGCATCTTGGCATCATCTGCATTTGCACCTTATTTATCTTAGCATTTACTTTAAGTGGGGGACAAACCACTTGATCCATTTTATCCTATCGTATTTTGTGGAGGCCAATCTATTATTTTTCAAATCAATCTATGGTTGCTCAATTGTATGGATATCTAGCATAACACAACTTGGTATCCATACTAGTGAAATCCTTTGAGCCTTATCGTATGGCTATCCAACATAACATAATTTTCTATCCATACTGTCGAAATATTGCAAATTATTGCCCTATCATATGGATAGCTAGCATAACTTGCTATCCATATCAGCGACATCCTTTTTTACCTTAGCAAAATTGCTATCTTGCATTTTTTATAATAGGGGTTCTCCTCCATTAAATGGGGTCTATTTATATTACATTGTCTTGTCTTCTCTATGCTTGATCCTTTTTACTTTTTTCTTTTCATCTAACATGTTTGTCTGTAGTTAACATGTTTATGATGGAATAGCTCCTAGCAAAAATCCAATGAAATTTTTCTCACTGGTGGTAACTTCATTCAGTTGGCAGATTCCACTTCCTCTTCAAGACTTCAAAACATCTCTCGATAATGATATGCTCGCTAAAGTGGGGGAGAAATGTAATGTCATAAATTGTACCCTATGTAATTCCACATCACATAGGCACCTTCTCTTTAAGTTGACTAGATACCTTCTTCATCTCTTTGTCCTTTTGTATGCATGGATTGCCTTGTCATCTTAGGATTTGGCCTTTTTCCTAGCACATTGACTATTTAACTCAAACACTAGTGTACTGTAGAGTCATTTGTGCACTGTACTAGTGTCCTAAAAATATGTCAGTCTGTAGGTGGTTGTTTGAGTGTTACGCTTGTGTCTAGAAGAGTTCATAATGCCTTTGTTTATGGCCATTGATGCCGAGATTCTTCCCTGGGCTCTATATCTTGTCCATGGGAGCCTATTTTGGGGAATTCTTGATCATTTGAGAATTGGGGAGACCACTACATCCTTTTCACAGGTTTTCTACACCTTTGTGTTGGATTTCTCATTCCATTCTTGTGCTACTATAATTGTCACAACTTGCTCATCTTCTCTCCAACAAACTTACACATTGTTGGTGTTGAAGAGGAGTCTCTTTTCCTTTCACTTGTTGCATTTCTATTTTCTTTATCTCCATTAGCATATTATTATTATTATTATTATCTTCATCTCCATTTCTTTGTTTATATTTTGTGCAATCCATTATCTTGGCTACCCGTGGAGGTAGAGACTCCGAAACAGGGGTCTAATTGTGGTTGGCCTCTAAACACAACCACAACATTTTATCCTTTTGGTCTGTGTGTAGGTTTTTTGTTGAGCAAGGAAGGTTATCTTGCTGGAAGCTTCATAGTAGGACCTTGTGTGAGAATCTCCTTCCTTTTGTTTTATTCTCCATTAGTACTACTAATTTCATTATATTTACATTGTTAAGGATATTGACATAATACATCAAAAAATTGTCCTTTGCACTCTCTGTACGACCCTCTTTACTTTCTCCATTCAGGACACCAATGTGTTGCATTGTCGTTCTAGACCTACGTGCATGTACTTGGATAAAGGTTAAGAAGAGGTCGTCAGGGAGTTTATGTGGCATGTTCTTTCAATTTTTATAGCTAGATAATCTTATTGCATCTTCTATTCAGTAATATATGTTCATAGGTTTGGATAGCTAGCTGATATCTTCCTAGCTCACCAGAGTGCTAGTTTAGTGAGGTAGAGAAGGTTGGTTTTCTCCTTAAGGTCTATCACTTCATAGAAAATTCCCTCCTCTATACCAAGTCAAGCAAGAGTAGTCATCAATAAAGGTGAGGATATAGCAAGGCTTGCTAAATTATAACACTAGAAATGGGCCTGTTACATAATTGTGAACCAATTGAAGAACTTTAAAAGCTCTCCAAGACTTCCCTTTTCCAAACTTCTCTTTCAGATGCTTACCCATAGAACAACCTGTACATACACCATCTGAAAATATGATTTGAGGGAGACTTGTGACCATATCCTTGGAGCTAAGCTTCTTGAGGTAGTGGTAATTGAGATGTAGCTTACTTTCTAAATTTGAATGAGTGAGCAAGGTTGTAGAAGGAAATCTAGGAATAAAGTGGGAGAATGAGCAAAGAGTGTTGTGATTGACTTGTCTCATTGCAACCAAGGCATCATCCAAGTAAGCTCCTTGACCATAATTGAATTAGGTATAAACTCAACTTTCTTTTCATTTCCAAAATAAGGGTCTGGTAGATTAAAAGAAGGTTGGTGTTCAAGTTAGGAACATAGAGAACATTGTCAAATGTTCCATCATCCATGGCAATCAAACCTTTCCCTTCAAATTCCACTTGTGTCATCACCTTTAAAAATGCGAGGTACCTTAGATGGCTCTAATGAATAAAATTATTCCCTTGTAGAACCCATGATGAAAGGCACCCGAGTCAAGTATCCAGTGTTACGAAGAATCTATAGTTGCCACAAATGCTTGCCATTTACCTTTTGATCATGAGGAAGTGGAAGGAGATGAATCCTTCTTGTAGGAAAATGGACAATTAATAATGTTCCTCTTGATGATGTTTGTCAACTCATCAATCTCCTTAGTGTGACAATGATGCTCATCATTACCAACTTTCTTGCAATACGAACATTTTGGCTTCTCCTTCTTATTTGAATTTCCCTTCTTGAAAGAAGAATTAGAACTGCCTTGTTGAGAGGATGAATGTACTTTATCCTACTGTGGCTTTGGCTTGGATTTCTTTTGGTTATTTCCTTTACCTTGATTCCTTTGATTCCCTTGATTAGCCACCAATGCTTTTGACTTGGAAGTCTTGAGAATCCCCATGTTGACCAACTTTGATTTCTCAAGCATCAACATTTTGTGAATGCATCGAATGATGATGTAGTGAATGAAATGCCCACTACTAATCAATGGGTTTGGAAACTAGAAACAAAGGTTGCATACTTTGATAGAAGCTTGTACAACAAATTATAGACCAACTGTGCACCCTTCTTATCAATGCCACAATCCTTGATTTTTTCTCTTAGTTTGTTTGGTTTAGTTACATAGTCTGGGTATTGTATCAAAACTCTTAGGATCCAAATTTGTGAGATCATTGTCAATCTTGTAGTCCTCAATCTTATCAACTTGGCCATACAATTGACCAATCTTCTCAAGCATCTTTAACTGTCTTACACTTATCAATGTGAAAGATAAGATCACCAGATACATACTTCCTCAAAGTTTCAAGAGCTATAGCAGTTTTAGTGAGCCATTCCATTTGACAATTCAGTTTAGCCTTAGGATCTAATGGTGCTTTAATAGTTCTATTAATGTAATGAGTTAGTCACCCCCCAATTCACTCAATCAAAGAACCCCCTCCTCCCCCCCTCCTCCCCCACCTTTAAAAAAAAAAAAAAAAAATGGAGAAGAAGAAAACAACAAAAATTATTTGGAACTTTATACTTAGTGTATGTACAAGAGGCCACTTGCAAACAAAGGAAAAACAGACTTCTAATCTATGATTTACAACTACATTAAGTAGGCTACAATAAATTCAAATTATTGATGCAAAAGACCTGACTAAGATCTAAGCATTACATATGCCAAGATAGGCCTAAAAATATTATCAAGTTCTAAAAGTGATATTTCCACTCACAATGATGAAAAACTGATAGCACCACAACAAATTAGATAAAAAATTATGTACTTTAAAAAAAATGACACCTGAAAAGAAGGTCATATGAGCCTATACAGAGCCTTGCAAGTTGCATAAACAAGGAATAGACATGTACAATTGTAAAAAAATGAAAATTATAGAAACTTTGTCTCCCAAAATTAGAAACCAACCGCACCACAACGAAGTACATGAAAAATTAACCCAAATTAAAAAAAAATTGCACTAAAAAAGGCCTTAAAATGACTAAGATATGAGCCTTTGAAATTCACCAGGTTGCCAAACCAAAAAGCTCAATGAGAGGGGGGGTTAAAATTCCCTTGCATATGCTAACGTCAATATTGAATATTATATAGTGCAGAGAATATATTTTGTGCTAATAAAAAATCTTTTTTAATACATTTTTTTAGAATTTAATTTTTCTAAATTTTTTTGAAAAGAATTTTTTTTCTTTAAAATCATATGGGGGCCACATGGGGCCTCACCCACACCATGCAAGGAGTACAATATGCAACAAGAAAGTTACATAGACTGTAAAAGTTTATAAATTATTTTAATTAAAAAAATGTACCCTCTTTGTACACATGTAAAGACTTGTGTAGGTACCCTTGCATGTCCTTTTTTTACATTGCTTTTTTTTTTTTTTACAATAAAAATTTTAAAAAACTTTTAAATTAAAAAACACAATTATAAAAATATTTTTTTGACTATACCATTTGATAACTATCTGTACTTTTTATGATGACTATAATTATGATGTTGGTACAATCGTACAAACAACTAACAGGGGGCAAAATAATTTCTCATGGCTTCTAGTGACCTGCTTCGATTTGGACAAATTGACAAATTTTGAATATGGATTTTGATTCTCCTTGTATATAATGTATTTGCAAAAGGAAATGATCCATGTTTTCTATTTTATTATAAGAAGAGTTAGAAGTCTTTGAGAGTAATACTATCTTCCTTACTTGTACAGTATTAAAAAAATTATCCTCTTAGATGGATTTACCCATTTTCATATACCTTATAAAAATATATTTAATCACATCATGAATGAGTTGAATGAAAAGATCATGCACATGAGATGATGAAAGTTGCTTTAAAATATCTTGAAAAAATCTTTCCATGCTTACCAATATAGCTTGTAGGTATTGAGTTCTGGTCACTTGTTGTGGTTGTAATTCTAAATAGTGTAGTCAACACATTGTGAAAACAAAAACAAATGTTCTATAAAAACTTGATTGTTATTGATTAAAATGAGACAATTTTACATTGATGTGCATATGGCTATTATATCCTTACAGATCTCGTAAGTAACCTCTTACGAGAATAATTGTGTTGGATATTGCTGCTGCTAAGATATGTTGTTGTCATTGATGTCAACATATTCCTGTGCTTTGGTGCTCTAGTGATTACATAGAGTTGATCTGGTTGGTTTATCTGATTGGGATGCTGAAACAACTAGAGATACTTCATTCTTTATTGATTTCAATGATCTGGAAGTTTACTTAATCATATCATTTGATTCGGATTGTGGTTTAGGTTTTCTGTTTAGTGGCTGGTAGATTTTGGTATTTGATCCATTGTGCTCCGGTATGATCATATCTTAAGTTGCGGATTTGAGAGAGTGTTTATGATGTTCATGTGTATCTTTATTTCAGATGGTTCATGATTTGGTGCTCTGCAAGTTATCTTTCTAGTCCGAATTGTTATTGTTAAGTGTTCTTGAGTGTTAGTGTGTTGATCGATGAAGATTTGATCAAGTGGTGTTGGTGCAACTATTGCAGATGGTTTTAACGTGCTTGTTGGTGTTTCTTGATTGTGTCCTATTTGTTTTGGTGGTCTGCATTGATCATTGTGTGCGGTATTGAAGATCTTTTGGGTTCCGTGATATTCTTCGTGTTATGCGGTATTTTTAGTGGTGTAGCGTGTTGTGGTTGATCTTGGCGAGATTTTTGGTGGTATTGCATGTTTGAGGATTTGATTTGGGTCCATGATATGTTGTCTATGGCATTGTATTGGTCAGGTGGTTAATTTATGTATTGTGTGATGTAATTTTGTAATTAGGTGTTGAGGGTTTTGGCTGACCTTGTAGTCAAGGTTGATGAATTGTATAAATAGGTGTTATATTCATGTAATTCAGGTACATTATGGTTGTGTCTGCATTATTAGAGAGTGGTGTATGTGTGAATTAGCAAATTCATCTTTCAGTATAGTGTATTGAGAAGAGATTGTTGTAGAGTAGACAAATGAGCTTAACCAAAACCGTCATCTGGCTTTAGGAGATGCTATTCTTTTAGTTCATCTTAACTAGACTGTAGTCCAGATGTTATTGTAAGGTAGTGAACCTTCCCTGAGGGTTGTAGCCTTTTGGGTTATCATATTTTGAGCAGTGAGCTCTAGCTAGGGTGCTTGAATGCATGTGTCTTCCCCATTGTAATATTTACACATACTACTACAGAGTATCATCTTATTGTGGGTAGGTTCCCACTGTGGTTTTTCCCTTAACCGAGTTTTCCATGTCAAAATATTAGTGTTATGTGTGTTTATCTTTATTCTTGCTGCAGTTGGTCAGATCTGATATTCTTCTTAATTTGTTTAATCCGATGAAAACTGATTCACTGCCCCCCCTTGCTTAGTTTTCCTTCATTATTGTTGCCAACAAATTGCTCAAAATAACTAATTGTAAATTAAATTATTCTTTGACTAATATCTAGTAAACTATAAAAGCATATATAAATAATGTAATACACCAACATTCCCCCCTTATTACATTAATTCAAATAAGAGTGGAACATTTCAAGGGTTTTGAACCCAACCCTTCTAGAGACTATGATGAAGTGCCTTCACCAATCCTCCTCGCCCACCCAGGAAACATCAAACTAACTACATCAGTGGATCTCTTGACTATAGAACCTGCAACCATCTGCACAACATGATAGAACATAAAAGGTTCCCACCCTCCATGCACAACGAGACACATTTCCTCTGAAATTACAGATCTCCTTCGAGTGTGTCTAATGCCTCCTCTAGTGCTACACATGCGATGCCTTTCCTCGAAAAGTTCACATCTCCTCCGAGTGTGTCTCACGACTTCTCAAGTGATGTGGAAACAATCCCTTTTCTGCTGCACAAATCACCAACCAATCATCTGCACATGAGACACCTTTCCTTCAAAAGTCCACATCTCCTTTGAGTGTGTCTAATGTCTCCTCAAGTTCTTGACAAACCATCAAATATTTTCTCCCTTGCTCCTTGAAGGGACAAACATTATGTCAAGTCCCCTCTTTTCTTTAGAGACATAAATATGGTGCTTCTCATGCAGTGAATCATCCCTAAGCGAGAAGCTAGCTTGGGATGATAAATGGCCTCCTACCTCCATTACCTCCAACTTCCAACATGTCATGTTATAGGTTATCCATTTGATATTGCATGTAAATCTAAAGTGGTAGGCCTTGTCAACTATAGCAATGATGGCTTGATAGGTCCAAGCATAAGGTGATATAAAAGATAAGGATGTCGGAATCAAAAACATGCCACACTTTTATTATCGGCTATACACTTGGTGAATATTTAATTACTCAGATTTTATGCTTTTATTGTAGCTCTTGAATGCTTGATGGAAAACATTAACAAAATATTCAATGATAGGCTATTTGGGTGCATACCACACCTACAACTTATTCAGAAGAAATTGCATTTACCTAAACCTTCATGTAGGCATGTACAAACATATTTAATGGCATCAACAAAATTCATCTTTTGCGGCTTCACCCAACTTTTTTTCACCTGGCCAGCATAGACAAATCCCCTTTCTCCAGCTATTAACTATTCTATCGCTTATTTTGGAATGATAGTGTTTTCGCAACAACAAACAAGCTATGGTGATCTTATTGTCATTAATCAACCGCACAAACCACAAAAAAAAAAAAAAACTGTTTAAACTTTTCTTACAGATTTTTGATAGTTATATTTCTTTGTATTCCCTCAACGTCTTCTTTCATTCCAGGCGCAAATTTCTCATTTGTCAAGTTCATTTGCTGTAGCAATCAATCTTCAAGCAATTCATGCCAAACCTCTATGATGAATAACTGCTCTTCACCGCATTGCCGCTTGATCTTTAGGAATGAATACACAATGAACAATAGTCTTTCATGCCCTCACATTGCACAAGATCAGTTATTTGCTCTGATACCAAATATGAAAACAAAAACAAATGTTCTATAAAAACTTGATTGTTATTGATTCAAATAGGACGGTTTTATATTGATGTGCAAATGGCTATTATAGCCTTGCAAATCCTGTAAGTAACCTCCTACGAGAATAATTGCTCAAAAGAACTAACTATAAACTAACTTATTCTTTTATTGATATCTAGTAAACTATAAATGGATATATAAGTAATGTAATACACCAACACACATACATGAGTAAATTCTAATCAATTTAAGTTAATGGAAAAATAGAAGAAAAGAACTTGGTAAAATATACATAATATTAAGATATAAAAAGAAAAAGTGGAACATATACGTGATTCCCTTATGTACATTCTTTTTGTTTAGGTTCCTTGACTCATGAACATAGTGGCTAGAGAAGATGTTTTAGTTTCGTCACCATGGACATGTTTTAAATTTAGATACCTACTCTTAGGTACCTAGTCACAAAACATGAGAATGAAACCGAATTTTATACTCTCCTCCAATCATAACCGTATCAAAACAATGTCAAACATGGACTCAAAGGTCAACAAAGCTAACAAAGAGGATGAGTTTTCTAGTAGGCACTCAAAGCCATTTCAAAACAATTAATTTATGCCCCAAAACCAGCTAAATTATTTCAAATGTTATCCCCCAAGAATCAGTTGCCCATAAAAGCTCTCAATTAGAAGGTAACCTTTTCAGTGAGTGTAGGAAGAGATTGTCTACATCATAGAAGGGCAAGCATAAGAAAAAAATATTTCAAAACCATTGCACCGTCCTCCAAACAATACAAAATTATTTCAGTCTCCTCTAGTAGATGGATTTGAAAACTTTACCATTTATTGGTTGTGAACTTTACAGGGCGATCAAAGGTGTTGTCTCGTAGGTGTGATCATTTTTAATGCATCTAATAATACTTCAACCCTCATACATAAATTTCCTAAGGAAGTCGTAATTAAATATTAGATCTTTTCAATATAGGACATGATGATTTAAAAAATACAACTCAATGCAAAAGGTGAAGGATGTTGGTATATGGTGAAGGTAAGAATAAGCAACATTACATGAAGAAGGATATGTAAACATTTCATCTGTAGAGCTCTTAGTTATTTCAGAATAACAATAGACATATATTTTAAATTAGTATCAATTTTGTTTACAAAGCATAAGATGTAAGGAAACTTTTCATAAGAACTCATTTAAGCTCTTAGAGGGAAGTGAGAATTTTTAAACAATTTTGGATTTTATATCTGTTATTAAGATTTTAAACTCTTGATATTTTAGCTACTGCTAGTTTTGTGCTAATGTGTTGTTATTGTTAAGGTTGCCTATGGGCTGTTTGTGTAAGGGATAGCACCCTTGTTTTGCTGCTTACTAATATGAAAAAAAATTATTGAGCTAATTAGATTATGAAATTCAATACGTAAACATCACAATCATGTAATAATCAAATAGTTGCCAATCACAATCCTATGCATTATAAATATTTTAGAAAAAAAAAATGAAATAATATGAAATTATCAACCATAAAAAGGATTGGTTAGAATTCCTTACTTGGCCTTGATAAATTGATTTTAAAACAATACAAAAGTAACACTAGATACATAGCTAAATGGCCTTACACATATGTGTTGGAATCCAAGAACACTAAGAGGGGGGGCGGGGGGGGTGAATCAGTGTTCTACCTGTGAGATCAATTTTAACCTTATTAACAAAGTATTTTAGTAACCGGTAACCATAAAATAATATAATAGTAAGTAGAAATGAAGTGACCACATGAACATACACCGTAACACATAGATTTATAAGGGGAAAACCTCAAAGAGGAAAAACCACGATGGGATTGGTGACCCACAATATCTATCCATTGGCCAAATGAATAAATATTACAATAGGGGCCTGCACATGAAGGAAGGCCAACAGCCTAGAGTGCACTTCTCATCACAAAAGGAGCCTCACTGACTACAAACACCAAATATGGAGTTACAAACAAAATTTTGAACTCATAGAATGCATCTAGTATGCTGGACGAGTTTCAATTCAAGTACCGTCTGTACCAGTTTTCACTATGTCCTCCCTTACTAGTAACTTACCTCACATCCCAAACCTCTAAACCAATAATCAAGACCAACTATAAAATATTATATTCACTTTCAGTCAATCAATATCGCTCGCATAATATCACATTACTATATATTCCTTCTCTCTGTGTATATTCAAAATAACCTAACCAGACTGACTTAAATACCCTTCCCAAACATAAACATGAATGCCTTATGTCGGCTTACAAATATATTGCAAGTTATTTACATGTTGGCCTATACAAAAACAAATGCATTAAACTTCGTGGCCGATGTCGTTTATTGCTACCGTGTAAACCTGCCAGATCAATCTCCTATGTCAGCCTCATATACTGGTTCCTAGTTTGCCGATTTCCCTGAATGTCGGTTGCTGAATCATGAATATCGGTGAGTACCGGTTAAGTTTCCAACCCAAAATGATGTGTGTTTCCATCACTGACAACACAACTAAATCAGATGAGTGTCAATTTCCAACAATCTTCCCCTTTGGCTTTGATGGAAACAGTCATGTGAAAAATGGATTGTTGAAGTGTTGTCCCGGTTCCTCCCAAAACTCACCCTGCTCCCCCTGCTATATACATTACTTCTTATTTCCCTTAATATTTTTCATAGCAACCTCTCCCCCTTTTACATCAATGACAAAGGCCGGGGAAAATGAATGAAAGAATGAAATCAAAATGTGTTTACTAGATCTAGATGTACTTGAATATATCTGGGTAAGCACCCTTCAAAAATCCTAAGTAAGTATCCCAACCGGTTTTCAATGTTCCCAAAATATATACAAACCCATTGAGAATGTATGCATGTAGTTCTTCTTCTTCTAGGTCTGTCAGTGTGGGTTTATTCATTAATTTTATACTTTCCCGCTTATGAAGTAACAAAGTGTTCAACCAGGGACTAACCAATCCTCTCAACTCCCTTTCTCGCCACATTAATCTGTCCATATCTTTCTCCAAGGATGGTATCTAAGATTCTCTAACCGAAATTTGACCACCAATAGCATTGGTCAATGACTGAGTACCATCAAAATCGTTAGCCAGATGTTCCAACTGGGCCTTTGCCGCTTTTATTTTTACCTCCAGGTCAACTGTAAGTTTGTTGGTGTTAGTACAATACTTATATATACAACTACACCGATTAAGAGCCTCATCAATCTTTGTTAGTTGCTTTGTCATCTTGACCTTGTCTGATGTGACCATATTGTCACAAACGACCTTCCTAGTTTCATTGTACCTCTCTATTAACTGCCAGTTTGATATATGTTGAGGAGTTTTAAACTCTTTTGCAATGTGTTCAATCAAACTTTTAAGCTTACCAAAGGGGCTAGCTACTAGACTAGTGTATCCTGGTTTTAGTTGTTACAGAACCGGAATGGCCTACTCAATGACTTTCTTGTATTATGTTCCTTCCTTAAATTTTGAGCTGCAACATACATCAATTCAAAACTGATCAGTTGCTCAATATTCCTCTGTCCAAAATCAACTTGACCAGATGAGCCAAGTGCCAACAATGAATGACTAGACTCTCCAACCTGCTGACTAGCATTGGTGGCTTCGCCACTTGGTGCAGTAACCTGCTCAACCTTAGCCTCTTCTATATATACATTTGCTGTCGAAGGTTCAATATCCTCAACTTGTTTATTGTTTGTATCCACATCAATAACCTCTACACCCAAAATATTCTATTCCGGTGTATCCTTCTTATCATGCACAACTTTAATGTTATCTACTGATTTCTCTATATGTATAGGTGATACTGTCGGAGGAATATCCTCTATTGATTTCTATTCCAAAACTGGTGAATCCAAACCTAATATACCTTTCCCTTTACCATCAATTGAGATGTCTTGAATATTAGACTTAGGAGGGAATATCGGTGGAGTAAAGAAATCAGGTTTATCTGCAAAGAATTTTACCCATGCCTCGTGGGTCTCCTTAACTATTTCATTTACTCTACCTACCATGAGACTCACATGCCTGTGTCTGCTCCAGAAAATTATTTTATTTGAATATTCCAGACATTGCTGCATCTCCTCATCAGTTATAGCACCACAAATAATCAATAACTCCTGCATCTTTATGTATTTATCCTCTTCAACTGCAAACAATCTCCTAGCATCTTGCTTATTGTACAAATCTCCCGGTATTTGTTTTTCAATCTCAAGTAATGCTTTCTTATATGTATCTAAGTATTAAAAAACTACATCCTTAATCTCCATTTGTTCCTTATCATCCATATATACATAATAATGTTGTTTATTGCTCAAAATTCCATCTTTAGTTATTTGATCAATCAATTCAGTAACTGAGAGAGGCGGAATGACTTCAATACTCTTACTGGATTCTAGAGCTATATCTATAGCTGCTTTCTTCTTTTTGCCGAGAGTAGAAGTAGACTCCTTAACTAGTTTCCTCTTCTTTGTGGATTTCTCTCCTTCAAAATTTTCTTTGGGGCTGCCAGAGGGGTGACCTTTACTTTTTGTTTCTTTCCTTCCTTGGGCTTCTTCCTTTGTATCCTGATGTAAGTCTTGGGAATCTTTGGGGGTACAACATCAGTATCAAAATTGGATTCAACAAGGGCAATATAAGTTTTTGGTTCCTTTCTCTTCAATAGACCCTTATCGGTTGTTGTTGCCGATGGAGTCTGAACTACTGCTAGAGATGACCCTTCTGCTAGTCCAATGATCTGTTTGATTTCAGAGGATATTTTCTCCACAAATTCCCCAACCTTATTGATTTTTCCTTCCCTTCTCTTCTTGCTAAAACCTATCTGAATTTTAGATTCCTTTTTCTTTGTCGTTTCAAAGGTTTTCTCAGCTTCATCAACCGGGGTATCAATAAGAGTCTTGACACATAAGTCCAAGATCTCAGCATCAACCTCATAGCCCATCTCAGTGATCCAGACCTTTCGTGGTTGCACTGCCTCCATCAATGTTTCATCCTTCTTCACCATAAAGCAGATTTCTATAGAGTACTTATCAACAATATTTTTAGGCACTCTTTCTCTTTTCTTCATTGTCTTCTGAAATTATTTCAAATAACCCCATAGAATGGAGTCTCTCTCCTTGTCCTGTCCCAAGCCTCTTATAGCATTTTTTATTTGTTTCCCTACCGACATATCAAATACCCATTGTGTTTTACCGAATCCCGGTAACTCATTCAAAAAGAAAAGTATCAAACAAACAATAAGGTTGCCATACTAGAAACCACCTTTCTTCTTACCCTTAATCTTCCCTAGGTTTAAAATTAGCTCTTCACACATCCATTGATAGAGATCATACCTACCATTTTCTTTGACCATCTTATGAGCACAATAAATGCATGAATAAAGTTCAATCGGTTTGATTGGGTTACCTTGTAACCGATGATCATGCTTGCAAATTGATTAGCTTTGTCTCTGATAGTGCTTATCCTCATTGATCGGTTGTCAAAAGTTGCACTAGTTAACTTCTCTACCTCATTGTTAGATATTTTCTTCTTTTCAGGAGTCTAACCAGTTTGGGGCAAACCAACGATTGCATGAATAGCCTCCTTGGTGATTTTGTAAGTTCATTCTAGCCACATGAATTCCTCGTGGACACGACTCAGCAAATACCGAATCATTTCATCTTCAAATTTTGACATCTCCAAAATGTCTGTGAAACCCCGATCCATCAAAATTTGGAATTCCAGTTTCATCGATCCCTTCCTGTCCAACAGATTTGTCATGCACATTGATTTGATTTTAGCAGAACCTAAATCCTCCAAAGTGTAGTGGATATATGAATGGACATATTCAATATACATAACTCCGTCTAGAACCCTAGAAAACGTGTCAATTGAATCATCGACCTTAGCAATCCGAGGGCATTGCTTGAAAACTGGGCATGGATGATCCTTGATGTCAACAATAACAGGGGTAGCCACACCTACCAGAGTGAGAGCTGATCCAGAAGCCATTGCAAACAAAATATAGCACAAAACCTAATAAAATACCTCATAGCCTTCGTTGGTGAAAGCTCTTGAAAATCCACACTAAATGCATTGGAATTCACTTGAAAATTATCTTTATCACCTTGAATTGCCTTAAAATTGCTCTGCTTTTCTCTAATTTGCTCTAAATACAGTGTGATAAAAAATGAATCAACATTTCTCTTTTATTCTAAAAAACCCTAATTTCACATTGACATAAATGCATGCCGACCTTTCATACCGGATTCAAAATTCATAATCTTAGTATCGGAAAACCTTAATACTAACTTCTGCAAGATCTGAAACAAGCTTTTAGACCACTACCAGGGGTAATGCAAGATCTATCATTAATTTGCGTCCCCCTAAGGCTAATGCCTTTGTTACCAAATGAGTTTCCTGCCGATGCAAGAACATTCTGCTTTGTCGATTGAGTAACCGGGTTGTTTGTCTGTGCTGATTGATCTTTAGATTTCCTAACACATTTCTTTTGATGCTCCTTCCAGATATCATCAACCTTATGTTTTCCTTTCTCATCATTTCCTACCGGATTGTTCTTGCTTCTGCAAAATTTAGCAATATTTCCTATTTTGTTGCATGCATAGCAAGTGACATTATTTTTCTGAATTTCTTTACCGTATCCTTGATCAATCCTTGACCTGCATTGATTAGCCATATGTCCAAACTTTTCACATGCATGACATTTCACATTCATTCTACAATCTTTTGTCCTATGACCATACTTCTTACAATTTGAACACCGACCGAGAACTGCATTATTGTCCTAATTTTCTCTATTTCTGCAATGTCTTGCCATATGACCAGATTCATTGCAAACAAAATATCTACCATGTAATTTATGTGCATTGGGTTGCCTTACTAGTGATTTTTGGTTCCATTTGACATGTGGATTCTCCTTCTGATCGGTTGATTCAACTTTATTTGCAGTATCGAAGCTTTCTCCATGCTAAAATCCAAGACCTCTAGTGTCTCCCTTGCGCCTTTGATCCTTCAATAGCTCATCAAGCTTTGTAGAATTGTCCTTAAACTTGTCTTTGTATTCATTTGCAGTATCCAAATCTCCCCTTAGGACTGTTATCAATCTTTCCAATTCCTGCTCATTATTCTGGGATTGCACCAACTCAGTTCTCAACATATCATTCTCATGTGTCATCCTAACGCATTACTTAGATCTATCTTTCAGATATTTGCCAAGATTTTTCTGTATTCTTCTTCTGGTCTTTAATCTCCTTGGACATCCTCATAGTCAGGGCTTGGATTTCATTCTTCATGACACTATTCTCCTGACTCAACCTCTACCATTGTTCTTTAAGAGTATTCTTTTCTTCATCATCTTGATTTTGTAAAAGTTCATTCCTTCTAGCTTGAGCAGATGACAACCTCTCCTGTAGGATAAGAATGAATTCCTTTGCAGATTTCAACCTATCTTGCAACTTCAAGTTATTCATCCTTTCATTATCATAGTCTTCAAGTGCTACTTCAAGTTTTTTCTCTGAACTCATCTGAGCCATGGATTCTAGATTCAGGATCTTCCTCAAGCTGTTAGACTTACTCCAAGGCACCCGGATTTGATACCAATTGTTGGAATCCAAGAACACTGAGAGGGGGGTGAATCAATGTTCTACCCATGAGATCAATTTTAACCTTAGTAGCAAATTATTTCAGTAATCGATAACCATAAAAGAATGTAACAGTAAGTAGAAATGAAGAGACCACAAGAACATACACCATAACAAAAAGATTTATATGTGGAAAAACTCAAAGAGGAAAAAATACGGTGGGATTGGTGACCCACAATATCTATCCACTGGCCAAATGAATAAATATTACAATAGGGGCCTGCACATGAAGGAAGGCCAACAACCTAGAGCACACTTCTCATTAGAAAAGGAGCCCCACTGACTACAAACACCAAAAATGGAGTTACAAACAAAATTCTAAACTTAGAGAATGCATCTACTATGCTAGATGAGTTCCGGTTCAAGAATTGTTTGTGCTGGTTTTCATTGTGTCCTCCCTTACTGGTAACTTACTTCACATCCCAAACCTCTAAACCAATAATCAAGACTAACTACATAATATTATATTCTCTTTCAGTCGATCAACATCGCTCGCACAATATCACATCACTATATATTCCTTCAATCTGTGTATATTCAAAATAACCTAACCAGACTGACTTAAATAGCCTTCCCAAACATAAACATGAATGCTTTATGCCAGCTTACAAAGATATTACAAGTTATTTACATGTCGGCCTAGACAAACAAAAATGCATTAAACTTCATGACCGATGTCGCTGATTGCTGTCGTGTAAACCTGTAGGATCAATCTTCTATGTCAGCCTCATACTCCGGTTCCTAGTTTGTTGGTTTCCCTGAATGCCGGTTGCCAAATCATGAATACCAGTGAGTATTGGTTAAGTGTCCAACCCAAAATGATATGTGTTTCAATCAATGACAACACAACTAAACCGGATGAGTGTCAATTGCCAACAATATGTTGATTCAATAAAAATAAGTATAGCCTAACTTGTTCTGATACGATGCCAGATATTAGGATATTAGGATAATAATCATTATAAACAAGATATAAAATCAATACATTAAGAATCATACAACCATAAATTAACACATTACAAAAGATATACATGGAGGAAAACTTTTTGGGTAAAAACCCCCATAAAGCATCACTTTATTAAAACACTTACAAAATATATTCTATAATAAAATACACTTGAACCTAGGAATACTCCTCCAATATTTCCACATAGCCAATAGTGTCTCTTGTGCATAGTGATACAACTCACTACAAATCTCCGAATTCACACTCTCAAATGAGAGATAATCTTCTTAAATTTTAGGAGGAATGATGAATTCACTAGTCACACCTTTTCAATAACCCAATTCATAAATAATTAATAATTTAATAGTTATTCATTTATAATTATTTCAAATAGGATATACTTATAAAGCATATAATATATAAGGTTTTATAATATTATATTGGAACACTATATAGAAATGTCAGAAGAGTATGACCCAAGTAATAACATTATGTTTTAACAAATATTAATTATCATAAGTGCAGTAATTTAGGGCATATTGCAAGAATTTGTAGAAGCAATTTTGTGATTTCTCCTAAGCTGGATGCAAAAGGATATAACTTTGTAAATTAGAGAAGCGAATCAGAGAAAATTTGGATGAAGATTCTAGAATGACAAAAAAAAATAAAAATCTATGGTTGCTTAGATTGGACTTCATGCTTAGAAGGAGAAGAATCTATAGATCATTGATAGATGATGTTCAAGTCACATGACCAAAGATGGAAGAATGTTGATAAACATTAATAAATTTGATGGAGGAGTTGTAACTATTGGTAATAACTTAGTTGCTAAGATTATTAGTAAGGGTACTTTGAGTCTTGTTGGTGGAAAGATACAAACTTATAATGTCCTATATGTAGAAGGTTTGAAACACAATCTTCTAAGTGTGAGTTAGATGTGTGATAAAGGCTACAATCTTCGATTCAATATAAAGGGTTGTAAAATTAGAAAAAAATGATACCAAAGAATTAGTTATAGAATTAAGTGGGATTGACAGTGATGTGCATCATCTTAGTGAAGTTAATGGGCAAAATTGTTTTTTGATACAAATCGTAGAGAGTTGGTTTTTGATAGAAGGCTGGGACTGATGATATGATGAAAGAATAAGTATCCGATTGATTACTAAGGGGGGGGGGTGGGGGAGGGGGGTGAATCAATAAACTGAAAAACTGATACAAACTGCCAAACTCAAAATAAACTTATCAACAAAATAACTCTGTCAAGATAATATCTCATAAGATTATTGGTTTGATTGTTATAGCAATTTAATAGTAAACAACTTCAATCTTGTAAACATCAAAATGCTTAATCAAATGTCAACATATTCATCTCTTATTGCTTCCAATTATCATGCCTTATCAGAATAGTTAGGTAGTTAGTCAAATCAACAAATAAGATCATAACCACAAAAGCATTCACCACTTGACACAAATATTTATATGTGGAAAACCCAAATAGGTAAAACCCACGGTGAGATGAGACTCACAAGGATAGCTATCTGAACTCTTCTGAAGTTCACCCTGTTAGGAGCCAAGCCTATTAAAGCTTTTACAATAAATCTTGTTAAGAACTAATTCTGTTAGGAATCACCCGTTTAAGCGATTTACAAAAATGCCTTGATGAAAAGAAAAATACCCTATTGGGAGTAACTTTGGTAGAGGGTTTGAGAATCCAAGCTAATGGATCACCTTGTTAGAGGATTTATGAAGTAACCAATCTTGTTAGAGCTTACCCAGTTAGGAGATTTCAATTCTGCTATGATTGTTAAAAAACAACAGGTTTTTCTTGATCTGTCTGAATAACACTACATCTTCTTGATCAGATCCTTCTTAAGATTCAATCTGCTTTTACTCAAATTACAAATTCATTTTCTGGTTGGGCAACCTCACACTCAACTAATTTATGCCAACTTTGCCAACACCTAAAATAAAACAACTTCATCGACCTTAAATACAAATCAATTAGGTCGGTAACACAACAAAAACCTAATTCTCATCATTGAGATTACAAACAAGTTGGTACAATCTTGACCTTTAGAAATCATAACAATCTCTTCACATTTATCAAGAAAATTCCAACCGCTCCATGATCACCGCTTCATTGGACTTGTAACTCATCACGCGCTATGCATTAGATGCAATCCACTTTTATCCTTCCCTAGACAATCAAATGCGCCAAAATAAGTTGAACTTATCTTCATACACTAACCACACGTGTCACCATCATTACCGCTCAACATCAGACCTTAAAACAACAAACTTTGATTGGTTAGGGTTTAACAAAAACAATTGGTAGGGTTTACCGGTTACATAACATAGAAAGGTTTAACCCTATACACCAGTTTACCGGTTCAACTTACAAACTTACATACCGGTTTACAACATCTTCCACAAAGTTCATCCTACCGGTTACAAGACAATTACAATAGTATCAACAACATCAATGATATCATGAATACCATTTACCGGTTCAATTGACATCAATGACAACATATCATTAATGCAATCTTCATGCAAAATGCCAACAGGGACATATCAATTTTGATGATCTTGTGAAGATTAGTTAAAAAGGTGCAGTAAGGGATATTGATAAGATCAAGAAGCCTCCATGTACCAATTGCAAACCATGTCATCAAGGAAAGAAGAAAAGGACCAAATTTCCTTCCAAGGAGTCTTCCATTATAAAACCATTAGATATTATTCATATAGATTTGTGTGGACCAATTAGGACAAAGAGTCTACAAGGTGACAATAAATTTTATGATGCTTATTGATGATTAGTCTAGAATGAATTGGATTAATTTTCTAAAATAGAAATCAAAATCTCTTGAGAAGCTTAATGCATTTAAAGCCATGGTAAAAAGTGAGACTAATAGAATGATCAATTTTTAAGATCAGACAGAGGTGGCGAATTTACATTCAATAGATACAAGAGATGGCTAGAACAATATTGAGTCAACAAAAGTTACCAGATATGTATTGGAGAGAATTTGTTTAGACAACAATATACATTTTGAACATAGCTCAAATAAGGACAAAGACTACTAAGAATACATATGAGTTACAAAAATGAATATTGACATTAATCAAACATCTTATAAGATTCAAAAGCAAGTGTTATATCAAAAGAGATGAAGAAAACTTGGGCAGGTTTGATTCCAAATATGATGAAGGTATTTTTCTTAGTTATTTTATGACAAGTAAGACATATAGATGTTACAAAAAAATATTTAGAAAGATATTAGAAATTGTAAATGTGTATGTTGATGAGACAACACAATCAATTGAAATTCCAAATGAAGATGACAATAATGAATTATTCTACGGTAGATATGGTGGTCCTAGAAGTTATTTAGAGAATATGGTTGCTTAGGCTTTGACCAACTATGTCTAGAAGAATTATTTTGAAGATAAAATATTAGGAGATAAAGATAGTAGAGTTCAAACCCCAAAAAGAAATGAGAAAGAAAATGAACAGGTACTTTATTCTTTAAGTTATAAAAAATTGAACCAAGTACTTATCCAGAGGCAAGAAAAGAAAAAAGGTTGGTTAGAGGCTATGGAGGAAGAAATAATTGAACTTGAGAAAATGAAACTTGGTAGGTGATTTCAAGACCTAAAGACAAGAATGTCATACGTAGCAAATGGGTCCTTAGAAACAAGTTGAATGAAGATGGAAAAGTGATCCAAAATAAGGCCAAAATTGTATGAAACAAATATGCTCAAGTTGAGGGAGTTGATTTTGAGGAGACATTTGCTCCAACAACAAGATTAGAGGCAATCATAATGTTTCTAAAATTTTCAGCATTTAAGAACCTTAATATATACACGGGGGCTTCACTTAGTGAACCTAGGTTATAGCGCGTGCGTTCATGGCATACTAATGAATCCCCCCTATTTTCAAAAAATATTTCCTTAAACTCATTTTATTCTCACCCCCTCCCAATACACAACCTGAATTAAAAGACCCCCTATTTTCACCAAATATTGTATTTTTTTATAGCCGGAATTAAACCCCCCTATTTTAACCAATAGGCAATATATTGCATGCTCATTTTTGGGATATTAAGCCCCCCAATATGAATGCATGTGATATAATATTTCCTAGAAAGTGAAGCCACCACGAATATATATTAGATGGATGTAAAATTTTAATTTTTGAATGGAGAGTTAGAAGAGGAAGTGTACATTGAACAATCACAAGGGTTAGAAGAGGAAGTCATCAAATTTGTTGCATCGGAGTGATAATGATCACCTTTTGGGTTAATTTTTTTAAATATTATTTCACACTTCATCACCATGATATCTCACTTTTTGTTGGTTATAGCAAGCATACCATTAAGAATTTGAAGATGATATAAACTAGCAGTTTTTGAGATTTCACATGTAGATTCTAAATATATATTATTAATTTTATAAAATATTAAAAATAAAAGCACAAAATTACTCTCCGTCATCAAGTTGTTGGTTACAATATTAGAATCTAGCAAAGGGCACTTTATGTAGAAGTATAGACATAAATGTTTACATGTCCCACCATATTTAGTAGATGATTTCTTTAAAGCTCTTTGAAGTCACACATATAGTTATTGTTGAATTATGTCTGGGTCCATATTGGATATTGTTGGTCATTGCTACTGCTAAGATATGTTTTTGTCATTGTTGTCAACACATTCTTGTGATTTGCTCTGGTGATTGCAGATTGGGAAGATCTTATGATCTAGTTTTGTAGTTTTGGTGCTTTGCAGAGTTCAGTATTTCCTCTAGTATATTCCTGTGTGATCAGATCTTGAGCTGAGATTTTGGGAGATTGTTTGGAATGGTCTTGTGTATCTTAATTTCAGATGGTTCATTATTTGGTACGCCTCAAGTTATCTTTCTTTGTGACAATTGCTGATTGCTTGTGTTCTCGAGCTTTTAGACATTGACAGATGAAGATTTGATAAGTGGTGGTGGTGCCTCTATTTCTGATATTTCTAACATGCTTGCTAGTGTTTCCTAGTCACATCCTATTTTTTTTGGTTATCCATATTGATCATTGTGCGAGTTTTTGATGGTTTTTATGAACTAGTGATGATTTTCATGGTATGCAGTTTTCCTAGTGGTGTAGTGTGTTGTGGTTGATCTTGGTGTGATTTCCAGTGGAGTTAAGCATCTGGGAATTTGAATTAGGTCAATGTTATGTCATGTAAATCATTATATTGGTCCGGTGGTTGATCTTTGTATCATGTGATGTAATTTTGTAATTGTGAGTTGAGGGTTTAGCCGACCTTGTTATCATGGTTGATGAATTGTATAAATAGGTGATATATTCATGTAATTTATGTATCATGGTCATGTTTGCATTCTCAGAGAATAGTTTATGTGAAAACAAGAATTCATCTTTAAGTGTTGTAGTTCGAGGAGAGATTGGTTTTGTTGATAAAACATCTATGCTTAACCAAAACTATAATCAGGCATTTGGAGATGCTATTATTTCAGTTAATTTCTTCCAAATTGTAGTCCGAATCTTGTTGTAAGTTAGTGAGACTTCCCTAAGGGTTGTAGCCTTTTGGGTCATTGTATTTGAGCAATGAGCTCTAGGCAGCGTGCCTGAATGCATGTGCATTCTCCATTATAATATTTTCACATACTGCTACAAAGTATCATCTTACTGTGGGTAGGTCCCCACCATGGTTTTTCTCTTCACCAAGTTTTCCATGTCAAAATCTTGGTGTTGTGACTTGTGCTTTCAATTTTCTTATCTTTTCTATTGTTGTAGTTTACCAGATCTATATTTGTGATTAAGTTTGTAGATTTGGTGAAAAATGATTCACCCCCCCCATCTTAGTTTTCCTCCTCTTTCCTACTAACAATTGGTATCAAAGCTAGATCCTTCAGAAGAAGCTTAACTTCTTGAGGAGATTCGGGATGGCAACTGCAGGTGTTATCTTTAAAAAGGACAATTCAAGATTTGATGGAAGTAACTATGCTATATGGAAAAACCGGATGGAAGTGCACTTGAAGTGTCTTGGAGAAGATTACTGGAAGATTACAAAGAATGCCTATTCTGCTACTCCAAATGGACTAGTTATTGTTGATGAGATCAAGGAAGCTGAACATAATATTAGAGCGAATGAAGCATTTCTTAGTGCCTTGACTGATTCTAAAATGACAAATGTAATGGGACTTCAGACTTCATGAGATCTGGGAGAAGCTTGAAATCCTATATGAAGGTGACAAACAAGTGAAAGTTGCTAAGTTACAGATTTTTAAAGGAAGGTATGATACATTAAAGATGGGAGATGATGAGAATATACACTATTTCATGGATAAGGTGAATGATTTGGTCCTAGGTATCAAATGTGGTGGTGGAACCCTTGAAGAAGATGAAATTGTTCCTAAAGTGCTGAGACCTTTGTCTCCTTCTTATAAGCATAAGGTTGTTTCTATTGATGAGATCCGAAGTGTGACTAAAGTGACAAGAGATATGATGGCTGTAAAGATTATTGCTTTTGAGTTGAGCGAGTTTGAAGAATCACATGGAAAGTCTAAGACAACATTTAGAGCATCAACATCTATATCTAGAAAGCAGAAGTATGATCTTGATGAGTGTAGAATTTCTAGATATAAAAGAGAGAAAAGAGAGATGGAAGAGCAAGAAAAAGAGATGGATGAGCTTGAAGCATTGATTGCCAGGAGATTGCCTAAAGGAGTCGGTAAGTATGATGGAAAATTGCCTTTGAAATGTTTCTCTTGTAATAAGATAGGACATTTTGATTCTAGATGCCCAGAGAGAATGGCTAAGTATGATAGGCATGATAAGTTTGACAAGCATGATAGGAATGATAGATATGAGAAGCATGATAAGTATGAAAGGCCTTATGAGCCTAACCAGAAGTATAGAAATTAGAAGAATTGCTATTATGTTGTTGATGAAGGTGTTATAGATTATGAATTTGAAGAAGATGAAGTTGTATTTATTGCCATTAAGGAAGATGGACCCATGCCTATTGATTCCACTTGCTATATTGTTGAGGAGAAAGCTTTAGCTACTAAAGTTGAAGAGAAAGACGAATGGGTAATTGATAGTGGTTGTTCAGATCATATGACTGGTGATAAAAGAAAATTTGTGAGTATGGAAAGATATGATGGTGGAATAGTAAGATTTGGAGATGACAAAGCTTGTGTGATTTGTGAGAGAGGCTTTATTTATTTTGATGGTAAGCATAATACTGATGATGTCTTGTATCTTGAAGGTTTGAAGCATAATATTTTGAGTGTTGGATAGATGGTTGATAAAGGTTATGATCTACAATTCAAGAATGGAAAATGCAAGATCCTAAATGCCTTCAGTATAGAGATTGCATCTGGAACTAAGACTGAAGGTAACATTTTCCATTTGAATGCCAGTGAGAAAAGTTGTTCGATTGCTCAGATTGATGAAAGTTGGTTGTAGAATAGGATAATGTGTCATGCAAATTTTGATTCAATGATTAAGATAAGTTCTACACAAGATATTAGAGATATGCCTAAGATTGTTAATCCTGCTAATCCGGTATGTAAAGAATGTCAGTTGGGTAAGAAAACAAGGATTTCTTTCAAGAGCAAACAATATACGTTTGATGGATTGCTAGAGATTGTGCATACTAAACTGTGTGGACCTACAAATGTTAGAAGTGTGCATGGTGACATATATTTCATGTTGCTAATTTATGATTATTACAGGATGATGTGAGTTTTCTTTTTAAAGGATAAATCATAAACACTGGACAAGTTCAAGATATTCAAATAAAATGCTAAGGCCGAGTTTGGATTGAAGGTAAAATGTCTGAGATCTGATAGAGGTGGAGTATTTTGTTCTGGTGAGTTCAATTCATTCTGTGAGAAGAATGGAATCAGAAGACAATTGTCTGTTGTAATGCCCCGCTAGGAAAACCTAAAGGGATAAAGCTAAAACACACGAATGGAGTGCAATTTTTTTTTTTTTTTAAATAAGACACAACATAATTATACAATGAGTTATCAAAAGTTCAGATAACACAGTGGAAGACTAAACAATACCTAAGGAGTTTCCCAATGTGATTACTTATTTTAACAACTAACTCTACTCACAATATTTGATCCAATTAAGTAGGTTAACTTAATTTCATGTTATTACTTTAAAAAAGGATATAATTTGTTCAATAAATTAAAATTATAGATAATAGGATGCATTCATCTATTGTGGTTGAAGATGAGGCTAACATGAGGAAATTTACCCATTAAAGTTAAAACATAGATAATATATAAATTCATCCATTAAGGTTAAAATATAGTTAACTTGATGAGTTCATCCATTTTAGTTAAAATATAGCTAATATGATGAAGTTCATTTATTAAGGTTAAAATGTGGATAACTTGATGAGTTCATCCATTATAGTTAAAATATAGCTAATATGATGAAGTTAATTTATTAAGGTTAAAATGTAGATAACTAAATGAAGTTCATCCATTAGAGTTACAATTTTGATATCATGATGAGTTCAGCTAATAATTATTTTAACCATTCATTATGTTCAATTTTACATTAAACACATGCCATGCATCTAGTTCCATAATGTACTTTAATTTCATCATAAACTAATGAGATCTTTTCATGCATACTTATTTTCATTAACAATAACTAAATACATTCTGGTTAACCAAAACTACATTCTTTCATGATCCAATTTACTACATTTAAAAGACAACCACATACATGCATTTACGATTAATTTCATCTAATCCACTTTATACATTTTATCATAATGCCATCCATACATGCAAGAACTAAAAAGGGGGCAGAGGAACATAAGCATCACATAACACCAAATTGATACCAGAGTTCACCCCTAAAGGGCTACATCTCCGGGTCTGCTCAACTACAAGACCCCTCTGATCATTTAAATGAGCTAAGGATACATAAGTTTCATATCATTTACAATCTTGCCATTAAGGTGAACATAACCAATATACAAATGACCACATCGATCAATAAATACATATATGATCCCTGAGTAGGAAAGGATCCACCTGAACATAATAAAAGCAAATACAAGGTCCATTGCCTAACGGTACTCTAACTAGAGACCTGAACAACTATGGTCAACCACAAATCAACACTCGACACCCACATAAAGGACAAGACCAACTATAACACCATCACAATGCAACAACCAAACTCGAGACCGAGGACAGAAATAGGTACCCCCACTAGTACATTCGGGCCTAATTTTCGACGGCTAATTGTCAGATTTGCAACAACCACACGTCAGACTTTCGACCAACTTTACCGTCAAAAACTCATCGTCGGGCTTCCCAACGATGGCATTTGCGTCGATCGTCCGATGATGTAATGAACTCATCCAACGATGACTATGTTTGCACCCCTCACCACAAATATCGGCGGATTTCCGATGGATGTTATGATTTCTCCTCGACGACCGTCTGACATAGAAGTGATGTCAGATATATAGCATCCTTGTCGGGCGTTTCATTAGTTGTCGTCAGAATTTCGATGATGAGAGATGATGTGGGTCATATGGCTTTGTCGTCGGTGAATGAAAGCATTGAACGAGTTCTATTTTTAAAAATTGCATTAAACATTTATTATTTATTTGATTCAATGTTATTTGCAAAAAATGATTATCAATGATGTTTCCTTTCTCCAAGAATTGTCTAGGATCTTTCTGTCAGATAATATGTATAACATCTAATGACTAAATCTTTTCTTTACAAATGCTTATTTTATTTAATTATTATCTGAGTGTGAATCAAAATTTATATCTATACGAAAGCAGAACATACAAGCTTTAGAGTCATGTGCAAGCAAATTTCCTAAAAGAAAGCAGGCATGCATTATCTTGAATGACATGGAAACAAGCTCATCAATTTCCCAGAAGAGAGCAATTGGAGAAAAGAAGAGGAAAGTGTTAAAGGGTGATAAATAGATAGAGAGTATGCAATACAAACAAACAATGTCTGGAGTGTCTGATGTGACGTCTCTAATTTATGTCCGGAGGGACTAATCGGTTTTGGAGTTCCTGTGCAACCTATTGGGCCATGCCTTGGAGGAAATCAATATGTTCATGTAAGGAGCACCTTTTTTCTATTATGAGAATGATGCTTTTGCACCGAAGGATATTTGGAAGTCAATATCCAAAAATTTCTATAGTGTGGAACCAGAGTTGGCGGACTTGAAGTAATTTTCAGCTTTTAGAAGACCAAGAGGTTATGTACACAATCTCCCAATAGAAGGGAAATTTCAAGCATTACCTCTCCCCCCATGACTATTCAGGAAACAATTCCTCAAACAAAGTACTATTGGCCTCCTTGGGATCAAATAAAAAAATTGAAGCATAGACTCTAGACGATGTGGTGGTGTCCTTCATGAAGAACTCTGCATTATAATTGAAAATTCATGAGGGAAACTGCAAGATAGTGAAGAGAAATACAATCTTGAAAAGTGGGAAGAATGGACCTTGGTTTGGGTGGGGCTAAGTCAGGTGGCTCCTCTAGAGGTTGATGAGATAGAAATCATATTAGGATTTGAAAAAGATCACACTTGTGGAACGTCGTGTGCGAGTGATCGATTGTAGTATTTGGGTAATGCATTCCAAATAGATACAGTTGCATTCCAAATGGGTAATGTCTTGATTAAAGACTTTTACCCTGATGGCATGCAACTATATCTATTTGGAATGCATTACCCAAACACCACAATCGATCACTCGCACACGAAGTTCCACGAGTGTGATCTTTTTCAAATCCTAATATGATTTCTATCTCGTCAACCTCTAGAGGAGCCACTTGACTTGGCCCCACCCAAACCAAGATCCATTCTTCCCACTTTTCAAGATTGTATTTCTCTTCACTATCTTGCAATTTCCCTCGTGAATTTTTCAATTATAGTGCAGAGTTCTTCATGAACGACACCACCACATCATCTAGAGTCTATGCTTCAATTTTTTTCTTTGATCCCATGGAGGCCAATAGTCCTTTTTCTGAGGAAGTGCTTCTTGAATAGTCATGGGGGGGAGAGATAATGCTTGAAATTGCCCTTCTATTGGGAGATTGTGTACATAACCTCTTGGTCTTCTGAAAGCTGAAAATTACTTCGAGTCCGCCAACTCTGGTTCCACACTATAGAAATTTTTGGATATTGACTTCCAAATATCCCTCAGTACAAAAGAATCATTCTCATAATAGAAAAAAGGTGCTCCTTGCATGAACATAGTGATTTCCTCCAAGCGTGGCCCAAAATGTTTCATAGGAACTCCAAAACCAGTTAGTCCCTCTGGACATAAATTAGAGACGTCACATCACACTCTCCAGACATTGTTTGTTTGTATTTCGTACTCTCTATCTATTTATCACCCTTAAACACTTTCCTCTGCCACTCTCCAATTTCTCTCTTCTAGGTAGCTAATGAGCTTGTTTCCATGTCATTCAAGATAATCCCTGCTTGCTTTCTTTTAGGAAATTTGCTTGCACATGACTCTTCAGCTTGCATGTTCTGCTTCCGTGCAAATATAAATTTTAATTCATGCTCAGATAATAATTAAATAAAATAAGCATTTGGAATGAAAAGATTTAGTCATTCGATGTTACATATTATCTGACAGAAAGATCCTAGACAATTCTTGGAGAAAGGAAACATCATTGATAATCATTTTTTTCAAATAACACTTAATCAAATAAATTAAAAATGTTTCATGTAATTTTTAAAAGTAGAACTCGTTCAATGCTTTCATGCACCGACGGCAAAGCTGTCTAACCCACACCATTATCCATAATAGAACAAATCAATATAATAGGCTATTATAAAGAATATATACAAAAATATGAAAGAACATTAAATTACCTTTACAAACCCATAAACCATTAAATATTGAAAATAGATATAAATTTGTAAATGTCTCCCTATAAACACCACAACCATAACCAAAACAAAAAAAATTCTTACCCGCAAAAACTAAGTAGCTGGTGAGTTGCAAGTCTACAACATCTCTCAGATGATCAAACCATTTCTTAATTTTGTTCTTCTCATTAGTCAATGGATTTAGCTGCATGTACAAGTTTTCTATTTGAAGCCTTCCATTTCCCTATATTTGAGACTTAATAAAATTCTTGTGAGTAGGAAATTGATTCAGGAGTTACGTGTGAAGAATTTGGCAAAGTAAATGATGAAAATCAAACTCAAATTTTATCTGTCTTGAAAGCCTTTGATCCTGATGGCATTAAATTAAAGTTCTTTCTCTATTTTCTGGTGATCTCTAGAGCAGAGGTTGCCTACCCTGTCATTTGAAGGGGTCTACCTATAATTCAAGTGATCTCTTAATTATAAAATCAATTCAATTCCAAGTGAATAGGCAATCAAGCATTGAAGGAGAATTCAGGTTGGTGCAGGTGCATTTGGAAGACCAAAGGACTCAATGAAGCCATTAAAGACTTTTGAAGGTCTTAGGAGTGAAGAGCCAATCAATTATGATGTCTTAAGGGGGCAGCCTTAAACAACACACACTAAGCTTTGACTGCTTAGGTGTGCTATGGGCCCATTCCTTCCCTTCTTGTCCATTTTCGTTAAAAAGACAATCACCGTTAGCATTTGAATTCAAACAATGTTCCTGCGTTTGACTGCATAGAACAAAGCAAATGGCATAAGAAACTCTCATCTACCTCACAACTGTCATAGAATATCTCCCCAAGGAGATATTCTCATGTCCTTTCTTGCTTTATGCTGTCCATGAAATACATAAGCGTCCTCACAATGCAATCAATGCAACAACTAGATTTCCATTTTGATTAGTTTTATTTGCCAACGTACTCTCTACCTGTGCCAAAATGGGAGCTTTGGAATAGAGTATGGGCTTCCATCAAAGCAAAAGGTAAGGGCAATTAATATCAGATGCTTACAATTGGAAATGCTCTGTTTGACATGTTTGGAAAATGTGGAAGTATAGACATGAAAGCACATGAACTGTTTGGTGAGATGCATCAAAGAAACACGATCTAATGGAATGCTATGATTGTAGGATATGCACAAAATATGTTTGAAATGGGTTTAGAAACTTCCAACCAAATGTGATTAGTGAGTAGAGATGTTGTAGTGTAACTGCCCAGGTACACATGCATGCAAAATGTGTGAGCTTAGATAAGGCACATGAACTGTTTGACATAATGCCTCAAAGATCACCCAATATCCAATGATGGTTGGGAGAAAGAAAACATCAAATTTTTGAGAATCTTAAATATTTCTTTATTCATCACTATAAATCTATTATGAATTAGTCTCAATATTGCAGAAATTTATTCTATTATGAATGCAATATTTAGGGATGTAATCTTTATATATATTTTTTAATTAGGAAAAGGTCCTAATAGAATCCCCAGCTAATTAATCTAGAGAAAGATACCACTAAAGAAAGAAACTCAATCCTCACCTCTATGGTCTTGAAGGCTTTTAAGATACTTGGATTCCTATTTTGGCCCGCTTTTCCTTGACCCTATGTTAAGATAGTAAACTAGTTTGAGAGAATCTATTGGGTGGGAAATTGTGTATGGTTGCAATTATTTTCATGCATGGAAAGTGATTTAAAGTTTGGACCAATAGAGGATAATTATTTCTTGAACCTTTGAGGACATGTGTAGAGCACCGCATGGATGTTTCTCCATTATTGAACTCTTTGAATATGTAAGTAAATTATTTTTGGTTGATGACATAGTAAGTGTGGTATTTGTCTTTTTGATATGTTGAGGATAATATTAATCAAATATGGAATTTTTTTGATGCTATATACACTATGTTTTGGATTGAATTTAGGTAAGCAAAGAGGTAATGGAAGAATAAAAGAGGTACACAAAGGAAGAAGAGTGAAATAGGTGGTTTGGGATGGAGGTTACAAGTATATATGATAATTTGTATGGATAATTTGTTGTCTATAAAGAGGCAAATAAGCTATCACAACTTCAACGTGAATGAATGCCTCATCTACAGAAGCAAAAGGTACCTCTAATGGTTTCAAAATTTGTCAAAATAGTTATGATATACCAAATAATCAAGTGGAATATCCTTTAGGTAACTAATTTTATCTTCAAACTATTTATTTTTATTTTCATCATATATGGACCTAATTGCCCCACCTTTAGGAGATAACTATAGGAGATAATTTATTACATTTTAAAGTCCATCATAAATAAATTAATTATACATGCTATGTGAATGTTTACTATCACAAATTGATTTTAATTCATTTATCTACATGAATATACTCTTTATTTATTAGTTCTAGGAATGGAGCACTCACATGGGCAAACAAAATGCTAGGTTTGAGAAAAATAGTTAAGAGATTGGATATATTTTTTTATATTTTCCAAATGGCTTGAGTATAATGATAATATAATTTTTAAAATAGGTTTATATCACTTTCCTTTGACTTGGTCATGGAAGATCATCTAAACCCCAAATGCACCTTCATCTTTAAAAACATGTAGTTTAAGGTCAATCATTCATATCTATCTTATCAAACATTAGAGGAGTGAGCTTCTAAAAGTAAGAAGTACCAAGATGCGTGGTTTAGTAAAAATTTTGTAGTCCTAAATATCCACAAAATTTGGAACAATAATACAATTTTTTAATAATATTTAACTGTAAAAGAAAGGATTAAAATGGAACTAAACACTCTAAATAAATTAATTAGGGTTAAAGGGATAAACTAGGATCAATTCATGAAGGCAAGATCTGTTATCTCAAAATTAATAGATTCATGCAAGAAAAGAAATATTAAATCTAGAGATTATATTCTTTAAAAATTTAGCTAGCTAAAAGTGAAAGAATGCTATCAAGCTCTCATTTTCACACAGACTTGAAGAATGCTGGCAAAGGTTGTAGTGGGTAAAGGTTGTTGGCCATTGTAGGGTCTGACTTTATACCCACCGATCATATTTCATTGGAATTTTGTAAATCCATTTCAACAAACATTGTTTGTGCATATCCTGCAATCATAGCATTTCATTAGACCACATTTCTTTGAGGCATCTGACCAAACAGTTCATTTCTTAATTATAAAATCAATTCAATTCCAAGTGAACAGGCAATTGAAGCATTCATCAAGCATTAATTATAAAATGAAGCAACTTACCCCTGTCTCATATAACCCTATGTTGGCTAGGCCCCACAATAATTAGAAGATCCTAATTACTACTGTCCTAAACCTTGCATTGACCATCACAATTTCACAATGAGTTGAGTTAATTAGTCCATTAGCAAGATTGGGAAATAGTTTGGATTGAGTTAGGTGTTGGTGGAAGGTTTAAGGAGGCACACTATCATCATAATTAATGTTAGAGAGTGTTGTGTGAAGAAGAATGGCCATGAAAGGAGTGACTGTCCTAAGTGCTTGAGACTATCACAAAAAGTGAGTGTTGCAGTAGTGAATCTTCCTTTGACCTTTGTGTGTTTGGGAGGGTAAAGACCCATGGTGGTATATGTTGAGTGGTTGGGAGGGTAAAGACCCACATATCAACTATCTACTTTGACATCCTAGGATGGTGTCCACCTACTCTAAAACCTTGTGGGCACTCTCTGTCTGATACTAACATATACATAACATGTGCTTCTCATATAACCCTATGTTGGCTAGGCCCCACCATAATTAGAAGATCCTAATTACTAAAAACACTAGATTCTCCCCTAAAAGGTTGTTGAGTCATAGAAGGCCTAGCTTGATAGCCCTCAGTCTCTCATACCTAAAATGAGAGACTTTGCCATAGCTGGTTACAAACTTCTCTCATGCCTCTTGTGTCCTTCCATGTACCTCCTTTTCCATAAGAGACTTTTCCATAGGAACCCTAAAGTCATTTGGATTGGCCATGTGTAGGAAAACTAAAATTTTGGGCTTTCCACCCCTAATGAAATAATTGACAAGTAACTTGTCTTGAATGTAATATACAAACTACAAGAACTCCAAAAACTAACTCTCATGTTGAGCCACTATGAAACCTTATTATGTAAATTGTGAAACTCAATGACCCTAGCACACTTTGAAGCACTCCAAAATGGTATTTGGAGAGGGTTTCCAATGTGAGTTGGTGCATTTTATCCTCTCAGTACCACAAGGTGGAACCAAGTCCTCTCAAAAATTGCATTGAAAATTATGTCTTTAAGTTGCTCACATATAGATGCAACCCAAAGCATAAGTCCATGCTAAGTAACCAAGACTTAACCTCAACCCCATTTGTGGATCTTAAAAATGTAGAGGATTGGAGATGAAGCAACTCTTGAATATGATCCTTTGGCTCATGATATGTGCTTGCTATAGTCTATACCTCTTTTATTTATGCATGATGAGGCTAGGTAATGTGTATTGATCAATATTCTATCTCCTCTATGTGTATTTCCAAAATTCAAGGTGAACTCCTAATAAGCTCCCAAGATGCAAGTATATGCTCCTCTACTACAAGTGGATCCTCATGGCTTGTAAGATTTGAGGTCCATATTCGGGCTACTCATCTTGGTGAAAACTCTCAAAGTGATATGACCCTTCCATTTCCTACACCCTATTTTCTAACCCACACCTCATAACCTTTACCTCACTTCCTATCATTATTACTTTCCATCTACCTTTCATATTCCCTATCTTAACCTCCTCCACTTTCCTACATCCTATCCTAAACCTTAACCTCATACACACTTAATTTTACTTCACCTACCTAACCCCATTCCATCCTTCACATCCTTAATTTATCTCCCCCCATTCACTTTCCTACCTTCCAAACCCCTACCATATTCTAACTTACTCTTTCACCATTACATCCTTCATCACTTATCTCCCTATCTTACCTCCCTATCTTATCATCTTTCACCATTTTATACCACCTTCCTAATGGTACACTTATGCTCCCTTCCAAAACACCAACAAAAAATAGCACTCGATCACTACACTCATGGTTCTACAATAGGGATATCACCTCAATTTGTACATAATCACCTCAATTTGAGTAGTAGCAGATATTGGAGCATAGAGCAGTGAAGGACAACTGTAGTAGTAGTTACCCACAGGATCACAATATGGATCTATCACTGAGGCTGCTTTCTTTGTTGCCTCTGCCGGACGAAGGGAAGCAATGAGGAACAACTAACACCTCTCCTTATAGGGGTTCCCCATTCTAGATGGAGGCTCACCTTCACTACTTCTGATTCCAGGATAACCTTCAGTCAATGTACGGTGTAGGTTAGGGTCATTGATTTCAGTCACTTCACCAGTCATCTCTGTGAGAAAAATGATCAATTGATCGATGGTTTATTAGCTAAATGGACGTTGGTCGCTTCTACAGTCATGTCTGTGAGAACAATGATAAATGGAGAGAGGGGTTATGTCAAGGCCCCTACTATTCTATGGTGGAATAAGATCTATTCCATCTAATTTTTTTCTGGTCAGAGGATCGATCCGCAGTTGTTACGCTCCATCTTGAGGAATCCATCTCGAGGAAGAGGGATTGAAGCCGGTCCAAAGGATGGAGGTAGTTCACCCCTGGTTGAGGAAGTTAGGTTCTCGACAGTTCAGTTGAAGGGAGGGAGTCTCTTAGGGAACCCCACTTAATTCTATTTCATTACCCCATTGGATTATTCTCCCTCATTATCGGTTTAAATCATAAACCCATACACCCCTAACAAAATGCCAAACGACTTACAAATGGGCCCAAAACATGCCCTTATTACATTAAATAATGCCCAGACTTGAAAATTCCTAACAAAACACAAAAACAAAAACATAACAAAATTCCTACCATGAAGATGGAAAGTTTCCCGTCGCTTGGTATCCTGGTATAGCTGCTCCTACAACACCACTTCATTCCACGACTAGTTCCCTACATAGGTGGGATTTTGTAATGGTAGAGGTGGGAGGAAGAGGCGGGATGAAGTAATGGCAGAGGTCAACGAGATGAAGATGTAGGATTTATGAAATGATTTGGTCTTTTTTTTTTTTGGAAGTAATGCATGCGATTGTCGGAATTTCGACGAACACGAGCACTTTTTCTAAAAAACCAAAATGTCATTGCCAATTCCTTCTCCGTCGAAACCAAATGTTGCATTATCGTCAGAATTCCAACAAAATCGGGCATTTTTTCAGAAAAAATCAAATTTGATCATAATATACGTTCTCTGTTGGAAACCTCCATCAGAATTTTAGGCCAAATGTATTAGTGCCCAAACCAACCAAATGACAGGGTCCAAACAAACATATCAAGGTCTTGCCATTACTTTAAGCAAAAGTGAATACATAAATTAAACTTGCATAGGCAATAACCGGGAAAGGACAATCTTCTTTCCTATTGGTTTAAACGATAAAAGTCGATCAAGTTTCCTAAATGATCTAATATTTCAAAATACATTAACAGAAAAATCACCCTTACAAGGTGAATACAATACCACAATTGCAATATTACCATTTGTCTATCTCTCAATACAGAGGAAAAATATAACTTAACCATTTATTCTATTAAATGAAAATATCATTAACTTTACCAATTTTCCAATCGATACATTTTTAAATTTCCAATAATTCTAATAGCATATCATTTAAATTTTTAAAATATCCAATGATAAGTATTTCATTTTTCAATTACTCATATACTTTAGTATTCCATTTCTAGAATCCCCAGATGACCTATATCATTCAAATCGAAAAATAATATATTATTTAAAAATTACCAAATAATAAATATATTTTATTTCAAAAATTTCCAATTAAAATAATATTCTATCTATTTCCAAAGGATACTTCCTCATTAAGATAGATACCCAAATTAATATTAATTATTATATATTTATTAATCCATAGTTAATAAAATATAAACAATTAATAATTTAATAATACACAATTCAAATTAAATATTAATATATATATATATTAATCTCCATTAATAAAATATATATTAATAATAATTTAATAATTTAATAATACACAGATTTCAAATTAATTATTAATTAATATATATTTATTAATCTTCATTAATAAAATATATATTAAAAATAATAAATAATAATTAATAATAATTAAAACTATTAAAACAAACTTTATATAAAATAAGTTTTAATTAAAAAAAAACTTTAAAAAAAAAAGAGAATGTGGGGAGCCACTACAGGGCCCACCTCCCATCACGGGAGTGGTGGAATCCATCGTAGCCTCCCCCGCGACCACCACTGTGGACATAGGGGCCCCTGCGGCCATTGCGAGCATAGTTCCCTGCAGCCATCGCGGGCGTAGGTCCCTGCGGCCTTTGTGGTCGCAGGGTTTCCTCTGGCCACTGTGTGGTCGCAGGCACTGCGGAACTTGCAGGGAGGAGGGGAAGGGAGGTGGTGTGAGTTAAGCCTCGGCTCCTCCACCCGCCAAACCCTAACCCCCAAATAAATTTCGATATAATTATTTTATTATACATTGAAAAATGACATAACAAAAAATAAAGGAAAGAAAACCTAGTTTGAATAATATTCATAGTCCCAAACAAAGATTTCAAGAATTTTTCTAGAATGTCCAAGAACAATGATTATTGTAAATTTTTCCAGCATGATCATGGTTTTCCCAAATACATAATCTTTGTTGAATAACTTCCAAATAGGCAAATTTTGGGCATAAAGAAGCTCATTACTCATACAATGATTCAAACAATCAACCAATCTTTAACTAATTTCCACTATGAATCTTAATCTTGAAGGCATTCAAAGGAGAGTTTAAAACAAAGCTGCATGAAGAACATCCAAACCCATTTTTTTTTTTTTAAACAAATAACCAAATTGATAAACAATATTCCTACCTCAATAAGCATTCCTGGAAAAGATCTGATGAAGACCCCAACTTGCAACTCAAGAAATCCTTCCTTCCCAAAATGCCCAAATCTCCTCCAAAAATCCTTTCTCCAAAAATATTTTCAAAAATGCTCTCTAAAAACCATCCCCCCAAAATATTTTCAAACCTAGGGTAAATGGAAGAAAATTTGACCTAATCTCCTATTTTTGAATTTAAACATCTTTTAAATAAAATGAAAAATCATTCTTTTCAACTATTCAAATATTCTAAACTTGCTTTTCTAATTAAAAATCAAAATGCTTCCCTCCCTCATTTAATTTTAATTTTCTCAATATTAACAAAGATAACATTGATATTTCACAATATTAATGAGGGTAAAATATTTTTAATTAAAATAAAATCCCAAAATCAATCTTTCACACTATATGAAATATATATAAATTAAACTTTCTTTTCTAATTAAAATTGATTTTCTTAAATAATTAAAATTAACCTTTCTATTCCAAAAAGTAGAAGAGATTAAATTATTTCTATTTCGAATAAATTTAAATCTTCCCTTTCAAAATGCATAAACTGAATAAATTCATTATTTAAAATTAACCATTAAATTAAACTTGCTACAAACATAAATAGAGCGATCTTTTTAATTAATGATTAACCACATAAAAGAAATGTATTTATTTTAGTTGCTCAATTACTAATGCATAAATGAACACATTAGGTCAAAATAAATACTTAGGATTAAATACTCAATTTTACCACATGCAAGGCACACAACCCAAGAAAGCCAACCAAATACACAACCCACAAACCCAAATGAAAAGGGAAACTGACGGACCACAGACGACGCTCAATTGAGCATGACTAGGGTAAAATGAGGGTTTTACGACCACCTAACCCAAATTCTAAGGATGAAAGAGGTATACTCAAACCGGCGAATCCAAGTGAAGATGAACCTCGTACCTAGGCGGTACTATACCTACAATCTCCTGCAACCAGGAGTCACACAAGCATACATATATATATTTAATGAAGGTGTTAGCTTGAGATTAATAACAAGAATCAGGAGAACAATTAAACTTACATAAGAATCGATGCGAAAGCACATTAATAGGTACTTACAATAATCATAATATCTGACTACAACATTACATTATGGTAAATCAACCATCCAAGAATTTCACATAAAAAGTCAACCAAGGTCAAACCAATTTTACAAAGTTGACTAGGGTAGGGGCACTACATCCTCCCCCTAGGCTCCGACTTACTCTCGTCGTAAGGCTAAGCAAAAATCATGCAACACGTATTAGTCCTGAAACTCAATTAACAATTATCAATTTGCACATATGAAACTTTTCACAAACAATTGAAACATTATTGCTAAATCCTCTATGAATGTCATTACCCATTGACAAGATACATCTAAATCCCTACATTGCTTAAAATATTCTAAGAACTATCAATAATCATAGTAGAGATACACGAATCTTCTCCCTTTCATTACACCAAATTAAAGCATTAAAAGAGGTAAACAATAATTACCATGCTCATCTACCCAATATGACAAGAAAACATGGCATCATGATCAATTTCCTTTACCAATACATCTTCTTTATGAAACTTTAACCATAGAACTAGCTTCAATTATCAATTTTTACAACTAAGTTAACTTCTAAGAAATAAGAGCAACATATATAACTCAATGGTTTACACTTGCCAACATACAATAACCTTTCTAATGACCATGTCCCATAACATAATGACAAGATAACACATTTTACTCCATGATTACACATAATAACCATCCACATAACTGGAATGCACAACTCAATGGGCCACATGTGAGCATGTCTAATGCTCGGTCAAGGATAAGATGCACAATCAACATCTCTATGTCTGATCTCAGAACAAAATAACATGATCATAAATATCTAGAATCTCACTCAAGGGCTTGATGGTACTAGGACACACCATAGCAGTACTACCTTTCATACAAGACCCTTGTGAACATCGCTTGTTGCGTAAGGTGGTTAGCCTCCAAGAGATAGTCACCACACATACGTAGGTAGTGGGTCCTAGCTATTTCATAGCCTCACATACCCACATGCTCAAGGTTCCCTACATCTACTTCCTCGTATACACTCAACCAAGACTGTCTCCTACGTTCTTGGAGAGGAATTCACATTTCAACACAAGACCAGCATATGAAAACAATAAGGATAAACTAGTTTAGCCACCAAAGTATAGAAGAATAAAGATAATAATTATCAATTCCAACATTAAGGCAAGAAACAATTCTGGAATTACAACATCAAATCAAGTAATAAAAAGATCGCAAGATCGTGGCTAAACCTTCAAGGTCAAAATAAAATAAATTGTTGGCCCACAAGGAAATAAATAAATAAATAAATAATATCATAAGTGCACATAACATCACTATGTGACTAGCATGTAGCCATCAACGAGGAAGGAAGGAACAATCGTCTAGCTATCGCAGTAGCTCATCATGTGGTATGGCCTAGTCACACATCCACATGGAATGGCAATGTGCACCTCGACATCACCCTGCATCACGTCATCACGTGGCATGGCTCTACCCTAAACCAGTTGATAGGCTGCATGGCAATGTCTACTACATCTCGCATTGTGTCTCAGCACGACATGGCAATACTCCAAGTGGAAAAGGAATGCAATGGACATATCCCACATGGCAATGTACCTCGTGGAAAAGGGCACGCGTAGGTCACACCCCGCATAGCGACGTACCTCTCAAGATACTTGCTGTAAGCCAGAGGTATACATGGCTAATGTCCACCCACATGTCTACCAACGCTAGCCAATTGGCAGCTCATGTGAAAAATAACATACCTTTCATGAAGACAAGGTAAAAGATCCTCCAATAAAACCCATCATTATGCTCAAGAACTGTCATCAATATGCTCAAATAAAGGATAGGAATAGGCTGGCACACATAAACCTTATAAATTGGTTCATCAAAAGGGAAAGTATTAAGTACACCTTTAATACAATTTCGTTATATAACTATATTTTTCCTCAAAATAGAGAAGCTGAAGTCGCTTCACATCGACATTACTCGTATGCCGATCCATGCTATTCAAGGAATGGCGACTTCTAATACTACCCCTTCACATAATGACTTATCAACAACCCGTGGGTTGACACTCAGTAAGGAAACAATTAAGCAACATCACATAAATAGTATGGTTTCCCATACTCATAAGAAAACATATCCTCCATGGTTGATTACTTCACCATCCCATGGGCACATATAGAAAGCACGAGTTTCTTACAATACACAAAGAAAGCACCATTACTGGTTTAGTCACATTTACGGGGAGTACTTTTCAATATGCTATCATCTACTCAAGGAAGATTTAAATTATGCTTCTCACATGAATAACTAAATCAAGTTTACTCTAGATACAAGTACTAAAATTCTTAACAATTCTAAATTACATAAGGAAATAACATCATTCCTATATCTTTCTCTAATTCCACTAAGAATTCATAACTACATTACTAACTATGCAAATTTCTTTTCCAAAGCGAAAAAGCTTTCATCTTTCAATATGAAGCCAATTGCAAAAATACAGTTTCATATGCGTTATAAAAAATCTTTTTAAATTAATGCATTCTTAGTAGCATTTCTAAAAATCCTATAATCTAGGCAAAGAGAAGGAAAAGAGAGTTTGATAATAAAACTATTTCCTACAAAGACACAAGATCAACAAGATCACACTATATGCTAAAATTTCTCACTATAAGCCTATCATTTAGATGGTACGGTTTTCTTTTCACTACCGTTTTAGAAGGGTATCACTCGATCTAACATGACATTTCCAATTATTATGGCTGCAACAAAATGTTCTAGTTTTTCGAACAAGAAATCAAGACAGGTAATCTTATCGATAATGCAAGACCTCATGCGAGCACTCACTACTCTTAGTTCAATACAAAACATACCATAATCTGCAACCTATCATTGAAAATTCAAGGCATGGTAAGAAGATAAGTGAGGAGCTATCAACTAAATAATACACATTAATGCATACACATCAAACAAGCTTTTCATTTGCACTTTCTAAACATAATACAAAAATTACGTATATCCAAAGGCAAGTTCAATGGAGCATTGCTAAAATAGATCCTCAATCAAACTAGTTTAAAGAAGCACATAAAACAATCTTTTGTGGAACACATTAATACACTCTCGAAGCTACCATAACATGTTCCCTTTTTGGGTAATAAGTCTATCCATGAGTGTAAAATAAATGGAGCAGCAAGGGGAGCGGTGAGCGGGAAATTCAAATTTAAAACCTGGGAATGACGAATTTCTTGGGGATGGCAGTCTTTTTGCGGGAGGAGTTGGTAATCAGGCTAGTTTCCAGGCCTCTCAGGGTACTGAAGGGGACAAGGCAACAGTCAAATTGGTGGAAGACAAAGATTCCAAAAATGGGGACCCACATGATAGAGGTAAGGAAAAAACGGTCATCACTTTTTGGAGTGAGGCCACTGGTGAAATCTGGGCTTCCGAAAGTTAAAAATATATCTGATCCTGCAACAGGGTTTTTTTCTATCTCTGTTCTGGATAAGCTAGTTGATCTCACTATGTCTGGATTAGCTATGACCTTAGTTGGAAGGTTCACTGGTTTTAGGCCTAACATTGATGTTGTTAGAAATTTTATAAGGAGGAAATGGGTTCTCAAAGGTCAAGTGGATGTGGTAGGTTTGCCTAGGGGTTTCTTTTCCTTTGCTTTTAATACCGAAGAAGACATGAATAAAGCTCTATGTGAAGGTCCATGGATGTTCGGCAAGTCAACCTTGGCTTTACAAAAATGGGCTCCAAACCTTTCTCTTGACGCATCCTTTTTTGTGTCGGTGCCTATGTGGACGCCTCTCCCTGGCCTTCCACTAGAGTTCTAGAATGAGGAAGTCTTTAAAGGGATAGCGAGTTCATTTGGGGAACTTCTCTTGATCAACCCAATGACTGCAACAAAATCAAGGTTGGTTTTTTCCCATATCTGTGTTAATGTTAATCAAATGATGTATATGCCTCAATCTATTGAGATTATATCTAAATTGGGGAAATGGATCCAAGTGATTGAATATGAATCTCTCTTGTTTGCTTGTTTTCATTGTAAAAAGTTGGGTCATTGGGCGAAATCTTGCTTGCTAAAGAAGAGTAAGAGTGGTAAGAGTGATAGTAGTTCGAAGAAGAAATGACAAATGAAAGGGAAGAGAGAAGACCCAAATGTAGAGTGTGTTCCTGATAAGGAAGTGATTGAGTTGGAAAATGAGGAAAAGAAGGATATGAATAGTAATAATGAAAAATCTGTTTGTGCCTACTCTAACAATCAAATATAAGGCATCAAAGAGGAAGAGCAAAGGATAGATGTAAATGCTCAAAAATATGAATTAGAGGACTAGAAGGGAGGGCCTATCCTTTAGGATAAAGTTGATGAGAGTTCCAATGATGATGCTTTTGCCTCATCTAATATAAAAGAAAATGGGGGAGACTTTAATGAAGCGCAAGACTATAACATTTCAGATTTTTAGCCTTTTTTGTTATTAACCAATGGAAGCCCTAAGCCAACCCAATGCAAAACTCCACCTAATAGTTTGGAAACGGTGGCTCTAGAGGGAAATCTTAGGATTCTCAGTACTAAAGAAGGCAAATCAGATAATGGAGGACCCAATGGAGGTATTTCAACTAGAAGCAAGAATAAGAAAGTGGTAGACGTTGGAAGTCACAACAAAAAGCATGGGAGACCTTCTCTAAAAAATCAAAGGGAACAAGAAAGTTTGAAGAACCATGCTGATGGAACACAGAGCTCCATCGAGTTAGCCTTATCCCCGGTTAAAGTATGAAGATTATTTCATGGAATATAAGAGGGCTGAATGCCCCCCATAAGCAGGATGTGTTACATAATATTATAAGAGATCATAAATCGGATGTTGTCCTTGTTCAGGAAACTAAGACATGTAAGGAAAAAGTGGAAAGGATTAGAATATTAAAAAATAATGGAGTTATTGGAACCAGTTCAGAGGGTGCCTCTGGAGGAACAACGATTTTTTGGAACCAAAATACTATTATAGGGAAGGAAATCATTTCAAAATTTAATGTTAGGATTCCCAAAGATACTGAGAGGGAGGGGGGGCTGAATCAGTATCTGATTGGTATATGATTTTATTAACTTATAACATGAAAAACATTTCAAAACTGTGTACCGGTAAACCAAAAATAATTTAGTAAATAAAAACAATAACCATAACATAAAAGACACACCATAACACAATATTTTTAACGAGGAAACCCTGTGTGGGAAAAACCTTAGTGGGATTTATGACCCACAATATTCGCTTACTGGCCAATAAGGGAATATTACTGTTTACAATAGGGGCCTGCACATGCAAGAAGGCCAAGTGCCTAGAGCTCATTGCTCAGTTACAAAAATAAGTCACATTGACTTACAAAAAATGGATTATACAAATCCAATGTCATGTACTACATCAGATTAGCATCTACTATGCCAGATTTAGTACCGGTTTAAGCTCTGCAATATACATAAACCCTTATCGAATATCTGCCTTACAATTTGCATATTAGGTCTGCATTTTTCCTTCCATATATCACATCCTAAATGATCTACAATGATCTCATACTTATATGAGTCATATTACAATCCGCCAAGTCAACTTACAAAATATTTTTACAATTAAATACAAAATATAATTAAATAAAATTCTTGTCGGCCATGGTGTCGGTGATCAATCTTTTCGGTGCCGGTGTAGAATCTACCGGTGTCGGTGCCTATTGGTATTACATGATTGTAAGGTTGACATCAATGACAATACCTTCAATCACCTACAATTTCTCATTGGATTGTGCATTTTCCAACAATCTCCCCCTTTGGCATTGATGGCAAGACTCATGAGAAAAATCAAAACTGTATATCCAAAAATGTTATCCAAAAATGATTTGCCAAAATTGTCTTTCCAAAACTGTGTTATCAAAAAGTGTGCTCCCCCTGAGCTGATGGTGTCTTTCTTCTGATCATTTTTCTCATCTCCACTACTCCCCCTTTGACATCAATGACAAAGGTTGTCATTCACTGTCAATGGAGTGTGGTTCCTACCTAGATCTTTGTAACCAATGGGTTACAATCTGATAGATATCCGCCAATGCAAAATTTTGACTGTCACTGAACCTTTTTCTATCCTTTAATTCCGCTTTTGTTCTCTGAATTGTACCAGTGAGTATGTGCATTTTCTCTTCCGGTGTCTTAAGTCTGAGAACCAGAGCCTCAGAAATTTCTTTTCTCAAAGAAATGAGGTAATCTAGTTTAGGACCTAGTTTGCATTTTAAATCCTTTGCCTTAACCTTTATCTTTTCTTTATCTTTTTCCAACTTCTCAATTTTCTCTTCAAGATCTGCAATGTTCTTTTCAATTTTCAAAAAATGGATCTTATGTTCCTATTAAATTGTTAGCAATATTGTTAATTTCATCTTGTGCTTTGCTGATCTCCAAATCTATGTCTTCTATCAAAATATTAGTTTTGCAGGTATCTCTTTACAATTTCTTGAAATCCAAAATTGTTTCTCCGAGTGCCAGTATAAGGTTTCCATTTGTTCCTTATTCTTCTTCACTATTTCCTCAAAGAATTTTTCTTTCTCCTTATTCATTCTCTCTTTGAATGTGTCTTCATTTATCTGGTCAACTGTCAAAATGTTACCAGTGATGTATTTAGACAATGTGTCTAGTTGACCTAAGGAATCTTTACTTCCCACAATGCACTTGGGTGCTATCAATTTAAGAATAGGAATTGTGTCATCAATAGCCTTATAGGCTTGTGCATTACACTAAGTGATTTTCTTAATAAAATCTAATAATACCTCTATCACATTCATTGGTTTGAATTCTGTCATTGAAGAACTAGATGTCTGCCCAACTATGTTCACAATCTCCATGCTGCCGGTTGTAGTAATAACTTTTCTTGTTTCGACCTCTTGTAGGTCAGTTTGTGTTTGTATTTATACTAGCAAAGGTTTAAGCTTTTTAGCTGTTGCCGATGGCACTGTCTCGGTTTGAACATGTATCTTAGCATGTTTGTGTTCCTGTTTCTTAATCTATGCCTTAGAGGGTTTCTCTGTGCTCTCTACTGCTAGTTTTTTTGATGAAGTCTCAGTATGCACTGTGGGTTTCTCTATATGCACCTCTGCACTGTCCATTGTCGGTTTTCCTGATTGTTTCTCAGTGGTGTCCTCTGCTAATTTCGCTGTCTGAGTGGGTTTTTCTGTGCTTATATTTACAGTATCACTAACCCCAATCTCAACATCTACAGCCGGTGGCTCAGTAGCCATATCTTTCTTCTTATCTTCAGTGGTTTCTCTATCAACCACAACATCTACCTCTTATTTATCTATGTTCATAGTGTACAAAATTTCTGACTCAGGATTTGTATCCTCTTGAGGAGTCTCCATACTCTCTGTTGTTGGTTGTGTATCAATGGTTTCTATTGGTGGAGTATCAAAAGGAGGTGGGGGCAAGTTATCAGTTATCTTAAGGCTTAGAGGTCCACCTTCCTTACCTTTCCCCTTATCCCTGTCCTTTTGGTATACCTTGATGGTCTTAGGTCTTTTGAGTTCTTCCTGTTTCTCCTTTTCAACAAAGAAGATGTCCACAAATCTGCAGTTTCTTCAGAAACTTCATTCACTCTGCCTACCATTAGCGCTACTTGCTGGTGACCGGTTGAAAATACTATCCGGTTGGCCTCACTGATTAATTGATCTATTTCTTCAGGTGAGTTTACTGGGTGCACTGCAAGTAATTTTTCAATTTTTATCTTTTTATCTAACTCAACAATAGCTACCCTTCTGGCTTCTAGTCTTTTGTATAAATCATTGGGAATTTCATCAATAATTTCCATCAAAAATTTCTTGTATATGTCCAAGTGTAAAATTACACTATTCTCTATGCTTTCTTTATCATTAGTAGAAAGTTTGTTATACAACTTGCTAATATTTTTTAGTTTTCCATCTTCTGTTATTTCACTTAAAAGTTTGTCCAGTGGAGCAATAACCTGTTTTACCTTCTTCTTCTTTGGATTTAACTTCTTAACTAGAGGCCTAACTGCCTCTTGCTTTTGTCTTGTTCTTCTAGGTGTAGGTGAGGGTACCGGTGAGGGTTTTCATTTCCTTTCTACCCTTTTGAATTCAGCCGGTATGTCACTTTCAGAAGAAGTTGCAATCAGTGAAAGATGAGCTTTCGGTTGAAGTTCTTCCAACTCACTTTCTTTGATACCAGTTTGCTTCAATACATCTTCCTTAATTGCTTTATCTTGTCTAGTGCCCTTCCTCACTGTCTGTTCAATTTTCTTTACTCTTTTCTTAGACTGAATACCACTTTCAATTGTCTCAGCATTGCCAAAGAATTTCTCATCCGGTTTTCTTGGTGCCTCAAGTAGAGATTTTGCATATGTCTCAATTATGTTCTCATCAGCTTCATATCCCATTTAGGTTACCCAAATAGTCCTTGGGACAACTACTTCCATCCAGATTTCATCTTTCTTTACCACAAAGCATATGTCATCTTTGTATTTGTCAACAATTGCTTGGGACAATCTTGTTCTAGATTTCATCTTTGCCTTAAATGCTTGGAAATATTAATTGATGTTCTTATCTCTATTTTCTCTCATGTTGTTTAGTAGGTTCAGTAGTTGTTTTCCTACCGTTATATCAAATGCAAAGTCTTTCTTGCCAGTACCGGGTACTTCTTTGGTGATATACAACATTAAGATTACAAGTAGGTTGCAAATCTGAAGGTTCCCTTCTTGTCGCCTTTGATTTTCTTTAGGTTTTCTATTAGTTCATCTTTCAGCCATTCACAGATGTAAATCTTAGCATTGTTGTTCACTAATTCATAAGCACTTTTAATACACAAGCTAGAGACTGAGTTTAGTTTGTTTGTATGAGTGGCTTTGTAGCCAAGTACCATGCTAATGAATTTGACATTTTCATCTTTAACATCATTGACTCTAAGTTATCTCTTGTTGAAAGTTGCACTGGTTAGGTTTGTTACAGTGTCATTAGAAACTTTCTTAGATTTGTCAGGCCTGCTACCGGTGGAGGGTAAGCTGGTTACTACCCCAACTGCCTCTTTCATGATCTTGTGAATTGAATCCAACCAAAAGAATTCTCCATGCACTCTTCTTAGCACAATCCTTATAACATCCTTGGGAAAATCTAGGACACTAAGGATTTCAGTAAAACCTAGGGTTTCCACTATCTTATGTTCCAGTTTGATATTTCTAGATTCGTCACATAAAACAGTTCGATACATATTCTTGATTTCTTCATCTCCTAGTTCTTCTATGTGACAATGTATGTACATTCTAGGGTCTTCAGCATATACTACTCCTTTAGGAATTTGAGAGAATTCCCCTAGGGTATCATCATTCTTTGAAATGTCGGGAATAATCTTAAACATGGGTCTAGAGTATTTAACTTCTTCTACAATAATAGGGTTTGTAATGAATTCAGGAACAGAGGAGGATGCCATGGTTATAAATACCTCAATCTGCCTTTAGGATGAGTGCTTGGATGAACTGCTTCACTTTACCCTAAGGATGCCTTCGCTAGGGAATTTCGCGCTCTCTGAAGATTTTGAATGCTCAGTGAAAAAAAAGAGAGCCAAAACACTTGCTTTATAGTGTTATTTCCTTCAACTACCATATTTAATGCTTGTCAGTTAAGTCAAATTTAACTCATCTTCCGGTAAAGATGTAATTCAACTTCTCACCATCAACTGAGGGTATATTAGCATGTTTTTCAGTTTGTTGCCAAACCCCCAAAGGATTTTCCTTCAGTTAGATGAAGAGTCTCCTGTCGGTGGAGTGTTACTCTGTTCTGCCGGTGGAGGAGTATTCCCATCAACATTCTGATATGACTTTCTAATCCACTACTTTCTGAATTCTTTCTTTACCTCTTCAACTTTTTCTTTACCTTTCAAGTTGGGTCCTTTATTTGCTGGTGATGCCTTACTTTTACAAAATTTTGCAATATGTCCAATCTTGTTACAAGCATAACAATTCACATTTTTTTCTGAATAACTTTCCCATATCCTATGCCAGTATGTGTTCTGCATTGATTAGATAAGTGTCCAAATCTTCCACAAACATAACATCTTACATTCATTCTACAATTTTCTGAATTATGACCAACTTTGTTGCATTTAGAACATTGACCAGTGGGTGTAATTGTGTTATGATAGTTTCTAGATCTACACTGATTTGCTCTATGACCATACTTGTTATAGTTAAAGCATTTTCCATTAAATTTGTAAGCATTAGGTTGTCTTACCGGTTTGCTATGATCATGTTTGTTTGCAGTACCAGAGCTTTCACCAACTTCAAAGCCAAGGCCATTTGTATCACCATTAGGTTTCTGATTATTCAACATGTCATCAAGTTCTTCTGAACTTTTCTTGAATTTCTCCTTGTGTTGATTTGCAGTAGCCAACTCATTTTCCAAGAAATATTTCTGTCTCATGAGTTTAGTTTTGTCATGTTCTAAGTGAATTAGATCTGTCTTTAGCATATCATTTTCATGACTAAGTCTCGTGTTTTCATTTCCAACATCATTTAGTCTTCTAACCAAGTCATCTTCATTCTTCTTTCTATCTTCAATTTCTGTACAAAATCTCATAGTCATTTCCTGCATCTCATTCTTCATTGTACTGTTTTCTTGTCTCAGTCTGTTCACCAGATCATTGAGAGTTTCCCTTTCATCTTTATCATTCTGCATCTTTTCACAAAGTTCTCTTCTTTTGTTTCTTGGTTTAGTGAAATTTTCTTGAAGTCCTTGAATAATATCCCGTGCAACCTTTAGATCATCTTCAATTTTGATATTCTTAACTTTTTCTACATCATAGTCTAAAAGAGCTATTTCCAATTGCTTTCTCAAGTTTTCCATCTCTACTGGTGTCAAGATCTTCCTCAAGATGTTAGGCTTTTGAATTTTCTTAACTTATAACATGAAAAGCATTTCAAAATTGTGTACCAGTAAACCAAAAATAATGAGGTAAATAAGAACAATAACCACAACATAAAAGATACACCATAACACAATATTTTTAATGAGGAAACCCGGTGTGGGAAAAACCTCAGTGGGATTTATGACCCATAATATTCGCTTACTAGCCAATAAGGGAATATTACTGTTTACAATAGGGGCCTGCACATGTAGGAAGGCCAAGTGCCTAGAGCTCACTGCTCAGTTACAAAAAGAAGTCACACTGACTTACAAAAATTGGATTATACAAATCCAATATCATGTACTGCTTCAGATCAGCATCTACTATGCCAGATTCAGTACCGGTTTAAGCTCTACAATATACATAAACCCTTATCCAATATCTGCCTTACAATTCACATATTAGGTCTGCATTTTTCCTTCCATTTATCAAATCCTAAATGATCTACAATGATCTCATACTTATATGAGTCATATTACAATCCGCCAAGTCAGCTTACAAAATATTTTTACAATTAAATACAAAACATAATTAAACAAAATTCCTGCCAGCCACAGTACCGTTAAACTGTGCCGGTGTAGAATCTGTTAGTGTTGGTATTACATGATTGTAAGGTTGCCATCAATGACAATACCTTCAATCACCTACAATTTCTCATTGGAGTGTGCATTTGCCAACAGTTAATAGGACCTTAGTTCTGCTTGAGCATATTAAGGATAACTTTGTCTGGGTTATCACTAATGTCTATGTGCCTAACTCTAAAGCTGGGAGATATAAATATTGGAGGAGCCTTGCTGAAGATGTACTAAATTTTGCTGATAAAAGATGGATAATAATGGGAGATTTCAATACACCTCTTAAAGAGGATGAAAAGATTGGAGGCCTTCCTTTGCAACTGGAGTGAAGACAAGATCTTATGGATTTTATTAACGATCAAGCTCTTATGGATGTGGATCTCCAAGGGATTAATTATGCCTGGACCAATCGTAGAACTGGATCCGATCTTATTCAAGTAAGGTTGGATAGATCCCTAATTTATCCTAAGTGGTTTTCTAAGTATAGTTTCTCTTTGGCGTCTATTATTAAGATTGGATCTGATCATTAGCCTATTTCTTTTACTGCTGATTCTTTTTCTGCTAAGAGAAATTTCCCTTTTAGATTTGAAAAAGCATGGTTATCCCACCCATCTTTGGAAGTCTATGTTGCTGATTGGTGGAATTCTGAGGTTGAGGGAATGACATTATTTAGAATAGCCAAAAAGCTTAACATTATAAAGGCCAAAATCAAAATATGGAACAAAGAGATATTTGATGATATCTTCAAAAGCAAAGCCCAAATTAAGACTGAAATTAAGGAAGTCCAAGATAAAATCCAAGAGGAAGGGCTTTCAGAGGACTTGAGATTTATTAAAAATGGGTTGTTGTCTAAATACCACACAATTATCTCTAACGAAGAGACTTTTTGAAGAAAAATATCAAGAGCCTTGTATTTGAAGGAAGGTGATAAAAACACCCAATTTTTCCACTTGACAGCTCTAAAGCATAGGGCAGTTAACAGGATTTCTAGGTTATCTTGTAATAGGGGGATTTTATCGAATGAAAATGATATAAGAAAGGAAGCTTTGGATTTTTTCAGCAATCTTTTGGGAGGGGTGGATGATCTAGATTTTAGAAATAAAGACCTTCTTGTGTGGGCTATCCCTCCCAATTTCAAATGAGGATGACAACAAAAATATCTCTCAGATACTTTCTAATTAGGAAATCAAAAAGGCGATGTTTTCTTTTCAGGGAGATAAGTCTCCTGGTCTGAATGGATTTCTAATGTTCTTCTTCCAAATCTTCTAGCATATTGTGGAGATTGATATCTATAATGGAGTTAAAGAATTCTTTGGTTCAAGAAGGCTTTTAAAAGAATTAAATGCGACCTTCATCATTCTTATTCTGAAGGTTTCTGGAGCTGACTCTCTTAATAAGTTTAGACCTATTAGTCTTTGTAATTCTATTTACAAGATTATGTCTAAGGTTCTTACTTCTAGAATGCTGGATATTCTTCCCAAGATTATTTTAGCTCAACAAAATGGTTTTGTCCCTAGTAGATAGATTCTGGATTCTATTATTTTAGTTCATGAAAATATTCACTCTTTTACCGCTGCAAAAAAATCAAGGTTTTTTTCTTAAGTTGGATATGTTTAAAGCCTATGATAGAGTGAATTGGCAGTTCCTTTTCATAATTATGAAAGCTTTTGGGTTTGGGAAAAAAGTGATTCAGCTCTACTCCCAATTGACAAAAACTTCCTCCTTTGCAGTTATTGTTAATGGATCCCCTTCTAGTTTCTTCAAAATATCTAGAGGTCTAAGACAGGGGGATCCCATCTCCCCTATCTTGTTTACTATTTTAGCTGAAAGTTTGGGTAGATATATTATAAAAAATGTGGAAGATGGAAAAATGAAAGGCCTAAAACCTTCATCTTCCAACATAACCTCTACTCATGAACAATTTGTTGATGATTCGATTACTAAGGGGGAAGCTACTATTAGGGATGCAAGAAATATGAAGAATCTTATGGACACATATGAAACTGCTTCCGGCCAAAAAATTAATTGGGATAAGAGCTCTTTGTTCTTCATCAATACCCCTTTTGAAAGATAAATAAGGATTGAAAGAATCCTTGGATGTAAAATTGTTGAGTTTCCTTCAACTTATTTGGGGCTCCCTCTTTGTACTAAGCCTTCAGAGAATTTCTAGATGAAGCTGGTTGATAGATTCAATTCTAAATTGGCTGGTTGGAAATGAGCAATCCTTAGTCAAGCGGGCAAGGTAACGCTACTTAAAGCTACTCTTCAAAATTTGCCTATTTATGCCCTTAGTTTGTTTAAAATCCCTAGAAAGTTTGCAGAGGCAATTGAAAGAATTCAAAAAAAGTTCCTTTGGTCGGGAGTGGAAGACAAAAATAGAATTCCCCTTATTGCTTGGAATAAAATTTGTACTCCTAAGGCTTTTGGGGGGTTGGGTTTAAGAATATTATTTCTATGAATAATGCTTTGTTAGCTAAACAAATCTGGAGAATGAAAGGGGAGGAAAGAGAATGGAATTTAATCTGGAAAAAGAAATATCTTTATATGCAACCATCTGAGGAAGAATTTCTAGATAACTCTTTTTCTATTGAAGGCTCTGCAATTTGGAATGCAGTTCAAACGGCTAAAAGTTGGGCTGCTACTGGAAGAATGTGGAAATTTGGGAATGGAATAATTATTAGATTTTCGGAAGATAGATGGCTCTTAGATAAACCTCTGGAGGATATTCCTATCCTTATGGATTGGAAAGATTGGTTCAAAAATAGGTATGGTGGTTCTATTAGAGACTATTGGAGAAATGGGAAGTGGATTGAGTTTAGCCAGCAATGTTCGGGATTAACGTTTATTGAGATTTTGATTTCTTCTAAATTTTTTTGGGACAATAAGGAGGATAGTTTGATTTGGAGGGAGATTTCAGATGGGAATAACTCCGTGTCTTTGGCGGTGGCTATCCACAATGAAGTTTTGGAAGAGATTCCTATGTGGGCTAAAGTGTGGATAAAGAAGTTGATACCCAAAGTTAATATCTTCTTTTGTATTTTTATCCAAAACAAGGTGCTGACTATTGATAACCTCCAAAAGCATGGATTTGTATTTCCTAACAAGTGTTGTCTTTGTTTCAGGGAAGAGGAGTCTTCTTGTCACATCCTCTACTAGTGCACTTTCAGCCAGGAAATTTGGAAAATTATTTTTAGTAGGTGGAAGCTGAGCTGGGTATTCCCAAACTCACTGGGGGAGTTCTAGCAGCAATGGTACTGTCCTAATTCCAACTATAAGAATGTTGAGCTATGGAAACTTAGTCTCCCTAATTTTATATGGAATATCTGGAAGGAGCATAACAGCAAGATTTTTAGGGATAAAAGTGCTAACCCTAAAGTTGTGGTTGATAAAATCTATAGAGGAATATTTGAATGTTTAAATGGAATTGATCATGGTTTAGCTGCTAAATAGGACTTTAATGACAGATGAAACCTTTCTAATATCAAATCTAGTAAGGATTAGGGTAGGGATGGTCTTGTGTGGTGCTTTCCGTCTTAGGGATGGATTAAGGCCAACTTTGATGGGGCGTCTAAGGAGAATCCAGGTAAAGCTGGTTATGGAGACATTGTCAGGAATTTTACTACAAGTTGCCTTGTGGCAGTTGCTGGCCCTCTGGGTAATCAAACTATTCATTATGTTGAAGCTTCTGCAACTTTGAATACTTTGATTATTTCAAAAAATCTAAATCATGATAACTTATGGCTGGAGGGAGACTCTCTAAACATTATCAAGTGCCTGAAGGGAGAAACTGAGCCATCATGGTGTACAGAAAATATAATTTTTAAAGCTAGAGAAATTATAGTTTGCTTTAAAGTTATTATAATTGAACATGCCTTTAGAGAAAAAAAATTGGTTGAAGATGGTTTGGCAAACCTAGGCGTAATTTTTGAAGATCAAAGTATTTGGTACGGGGAAGGTAATATTAATTTTAATATTAAAGATCTTCTAAGAAAGGACAAAGTAATGGGGAAAGATGGATCACACAACCAATTATGAAAGTTGTAATGAGTAATCTTCACATTTATAGAAAGGTAATGATGACTTGGAAGAATGGAAAAATCCTAATCAAAGTTATTAATCTTTCGCACACTTTGTGGGTTAACATTTTCAAAATTTCGAGAGGCAATTGGAAGGAAGCTCCGAAATTGCAAAAGAACAGATTTGGTATTACGAACTTGAAAATGGGGGTGGGATCTAAGGAGAGAGGAACCAGATAACATTTCTAGATAGAAGGAAATGCCAAAGGTATGGATTAAGCTGGAAAAAGGGTTCATGACAAATTTCATGGGAAGCTGGTCGATTATGATAAAGGCAGGGTTAACCTTGCAGTCACCAAAGTCATTGAAAACTGGATTAACAGGTCATTCAAAATCCATGGTGTGAGGTTTAAGTTGGATGTGGACCTCATAGCAATAGTAACACATATGCCCCACTTAGGTCTTAATTTTTTTAGAGATTTGAAAGTTTCTAATAATGCAGTTAAGATTTTTTAGTGCAAAGAGAAGGAGAGGGCAAAAATTGGTAAAGCTATGGGGGAGGGGGGGTATTATGATGCTTCCAACATTAAGAAAATTTGGCGTTGTGTGTTGAATGCTATCATGGAATACATTACAGTGGAAGGTCATTTTACAAGAGTCCACACATACCATTTTGTGCTGTTAAATCATTTCAGGGATGAGAAAAGGATTTCCCTACCCTACTACCTCTTTAGGTCTCTGTCGAGGTCTCTTAATAAGCACAACAAGAACCCTTCGACTCTGGTGCTTCATTGTGGCCTCATTTTGCTCATTTATGAGCACTACAAAATCCTTACTATCTAGGAAAATAAGAGATTGTCTACGTCTCTAGGGAAAGATAAGAGAAAGATGGAGGAAGGCGGGCCTAGCAAGGAAGAGTTGACTCAGAGCAAAAAGAGCAAAAATGCTACTAGGTTGAAAATTCAAGAGGACAAGGATAATCAAGAGGAGATGGAGAATGACTCAGAGGATATCAGAAAAGATGGTAGTGAGATGGAAATGGATGAGTCTAGAGGAGAGGAAAGCTGGAAAGAAGAGGCTGTGGGGGAAGAGGAAGGAGAAGCTGAGGATGTTTCCAATCATGATAGTCCTACCCATAGTGTTAGTCTAGGCAATGTCAATAGCCAACCAATGGAGGAGGAGGATGATAAGATTAATGAGGAAAAATAAATGGATATTGAGCAGGAGAAGAATAAGGAATGTGAACAGGAGATGGACAAGGAGAATCCGAGAAAGGATAAGGAGTATGCTGGAGAAGGGTTAATTCTAGATAATCTCACAAACCTATCTGAGGCTAGAATGGGTTTTGATAGGTGGGCTTATGAAGGAATCAAGAATCTTGAAAAAAATGGGAAGTAGTGGGAAGAGAAAAGGAAGAAAGATGAAAGGGACTAGAAGCAGTGGAAGAAGGATATGGAGGAAAAAACTAAGAAGATGGAAGCTCGAATTGATAATCTAGAGGAAGGAAAAAATGCTCTGAAAAACCTATTGGTTATGATTCTAGATATCCTGACAACTGTCACTAAGAACTTAGAGGAAATCTCTAAGGTCCTTGAGGGTTCCAACACTCCCAAACCCATCGTGGACCTTGATATTGATGAAGATGCCATTGAGACAGGGACTGCAGAAAGTGCTCCTAGTGGCGCAAAAAAGAGAACAAGGGCGAGCATGAAGAAAGCTGTTGTGACCTCTTCTAAGGAAATCCCTAATCTTAGGGATAATATTAAAGAATTGCATGGGATTAGCGGAAATCTGGTTAATGCCCTGAAAAACATTAAGTAGTTCCTTTTCTGTTTTTTGTCTGTTTTGGCTAGACATTGCTGGTTCTGTGGGACTTTTTTGCTGGAGTTTGCTCGTATCTATGTTGGTTTTTTAGCTGTTTGATCCTTCTTGTTTCTTAATGCTCTAATTTCTTAAGGATCTTTTGTAAAGGGTTTCAGGGTTCCTTCAAAACCTGCTTTTACCATAATCAAAAACATGTTCCCTTTTGGTACTTCTTTTACAAACAAAGTTATTTCACATAATTCAACTATTTGCATATTAATGCACCTTACTTAAGATAGAATTTAATTATGTTACTCCTATGAAACACATGGAGAATTCTTTATTGTAACATCATTTTTTTTTCCCTCAATAACCAATAAGAACTTTCAAACTAAAGCCCTTTTATAATCTAAAAACACATAAGCGTTATAAGGCTCACACAAGGGCTCAAGAAGTCACAACCCTCTCTCACAAAAGAAAACTCAAATAAGAGATAATTACATATATCAAAAACATTTTAATTTCTAGAGAGAGAGAGGAGGAAGGGTGATGATCATTCAATTTGCTACATAATAAGCATTCAATATCTACCATACTAGTCCTTCAAGCGAACAACACTAAGCTAGATCACAACCTTAAACAAGCACATTTTGTACTTTTAGATTCGAGGCAAGCACTGACCAACCCAAATGGATTAGTCTAAAGAGTAAAACAATCAATAAGTAAGGTACATACGACTTTATTCCTAAATAAGAGTAATCGTAGACCAAGACATCAATAAGGAAATAAAGCACATGTAATCACTCCAAAGCACCAACATCAAGAAGGTGAAAACGAGGTGTGAACACACACATTACACACAAGTTAAGGTCTACTCCATCACACACATACAAAAAGGAGGACAAGCATACAACATAAGTTCAATACACCTCACACCAACACAGGGCACAAGTGAAACCAGAGATCCCAGTGTTGCAACATGGGCTCTGATACCAAATGTAATGCCCAACCAAGAAACCTCGAAGGGATAAAACTAAAACACATGAATGGAGTGTATTTTTTTTTTTTTTTTTTAAATAAGACACAACATAATGATACAATGAGTTATCAAAAGTTCAGATAACACAGCGGAAGACTAAAAAATACCTAAGGAGTTTTCCAACGTGATTACTTATTTTAACAGCTAACTCTACTCACGACATTTGATCCAATTAAGCAGGTTAACTTAATTTCATGTTATTACTTTAAACAAAGACATAATTTGTTCAGTAAATTAAAATTATAGATAATAGGATGCATTCATCCATTGTGGTTGAAGATGAGGCTAACATGAGGAAATTTACCCATTAAAGTTAAAACATAGATAACATATGAATTCATCCATTAAGGTTAACATATAGTTAACTTAATGAGTTCATCCATTTTAGTTAAAATATAGCTAATATGATGAAGTTCATTTATTAAGGTTAAAATGTAGATAACTTGATGAGTTCATCCATTATAGTTAAAATATAGCTAATATGATGAAGTTCATTTATTAAGGTTAAAATGTAGATAACTAAATTAAGTTCATCCATTATAGTTACAATTTTGATAACATGACGAGTTCATCCAATAAATTTTTTAACCATTCATTACGTTCAATTTTACATTAAACACATGCCATGCATCTAGTTCCATAATGTACTTTAATTTCATCATAAACTAATGAGATCTTTTCATGCATACTTATTTTCATTAACAATAACTGAATACATTCTGTTAACCCAAACTACATTCTTTCATGATCCAATTTACTGCATTTAAAAGAAAACCGCATACATGCATTTACGATTAATTTCATCTAATCCACTTTATACATTTTATCATAATGCCATCCATACATGCAAGAACTAAAAATGAGGCATAGGAACATAAGCATCACATATCACCAAATTGATATCAGAGTTCATCCCTAAAGGGCTACATCTCCAGGTCTGCTCAATTGCAAGACCCCTTTGATCATTTAAATAAGTTAAGGATACATAAGTTTCACATCATTTACAATCCTTCCATCAAGGCAAACATGACCAATATACAAACTACCACATCGATCAATAAATACATAAATGATCCTTGAATAGGAAAGGATCCAACTAAACATAATAAAAGAAAATACAATGTCCATTGCATGACAGTACTCTAACTAGAGACTTGACCAACTATGGTCAGCCACAAATCAACACTCGACACCCACATAAAGGACAAGACCAGTTATAACACCATCACAAGGCAACAACCAAACTCAAGACCGAGGACAGAAATAGGTACCCCAAACCAACCAAATGATAGGGTCCAAACAAACATATCAAGGTCTTGCCATTACTTTAAGAAAAAGTGAATACACAAATTAAACTTGCATAGGCAATAACCGGGAAAGGACAATCTTCTTTCCTATTGGTTTAAACATTAAAAGTCGATCAAGTTTCCTAAATGATCTAAGATTTCAAAATACATTAATAGAAAAATCACCCTTACAAGGTGAATAGAATACCAAAATTGCAATATTACCATTTGTCTATCTCTCAATACAGAGGAAAAATATAACTAAACCATTTATTTTACTAAATGAAAATATCATTAACTTTACCAATTTTCGAATCGATACATTTTTAAATTTCCAATAATTCTAATAACATATCATTTAACTTTTCAAAATATCCAATGATAAGTATTTCATTTTTCAATTACTCATATACTTTAGTTTTCCATTTCTAAAATTCCCAGATGACCTATATCATTCAAATTGAAAAATAATATATTCCTGAATAAGATATTATTTAAAAATTACCAAATAATCAATATATTTTATTTCAAAAATTTCCAATTAAAATAATAATCTATCTATTTCCAAAGGATACTTCCTCATTAAGACAGATACCCAAATTAATATTAATTATTATATATTTATTAATCCTTGGATAGTAAAATATAAACAATTAATAATTTAATAATACACAATTTCAAATTAAATATTAATTAATATATATATTAATATCCATTAATAAAATAAATATTAATAATAATTTAATAATTTAATAATAGGTAGATTTCAAATTAATTATTAATTATTATATATTTATTAATCTTCATTAATAAAATATATATTAATAATAATTAAAACTATTAAAAAAACTTTATATAAAATAATTTTTATTTAAAAAAAAACTTAAAAAAGAAATAATGTGGGGAGCCACTATGGGGCCCACCTCCTATCACGGGAGTGGTGGAAGCCACCGCAGCCTCCCTCGTGGCCACCATTGTGGACGCAGGGGCCCCTGCGGCCACTGTGGACACAGGTTCCCTGTGGCCTCTGTGGTCGTAGGGTTTCTTGCGACCACTGTGTGGTCGTGGGCACTGCGGAACCCGTGGGGAGGAGGGGAAGGGAGGCGGCATGAGTTGAGCCTTGGCTCCTCCGCCCACCAAACCCTAACCCCCAAATAAATTTTGATATAATTATTTTATTATACATTTAAAAATGGCATAACAAAAAATAAAGGAAAAAAACCTAGTTTGAATAATATTCACAGTCCCAAACAAAGATTTCAACAATTTTTCCAGAATGTCCAAGAACAATGATTATTGTAAATTTTTCCAGCATGATCATGGTTTTCCCAAATACACAATCTTTGTTGAATAACTTCCAAACAGGCAAATTTTGGGCATAAAGAAGCTCATTACTCATACAATGATTCAAACAATCAGCCAATCTTTAACTAATTTCCACTATGAATCTTAATCTTGAGGGCATTCAAAGGAGAGTTTAAAACAAAGCTGCATGAAGAACATCCAAACCCATTTTTTTTTTCAAACAAATAACCAAATTGATAAACAATATTCCTACCTCAATAAGCATTCGTGGAAAAGATCTGATGAAGAGCCCAACCTGCAACTCAAGAAATCCTTCCTTCCCAAATTGCCCAAACCTCCTCCAAAAATCCTTTTTCCGAAAATATTTTAAAAAATGCTCTCTAAAAATCATCCCCCAAAAATATTTTCAAACCTAGGTTAAATAGAAGAAAATTTGACCTAATCTCCTATTTTTGAATTTAAACATCTTTTAAATAAAATGAAAATCATTCTTTTCAACTATTCAAATATTCTAAACTTGCTTTTCTAATTAAAAATCAAAATGCTTCCCTCCCTCATTTAATTTTAATTTTCTCAATATTAATAAAGCTAACATTTATATTTCACAATATTAATGAGGGTAAAATATTTTTAATTAAAATAAAATCCCAAAATCAATCTTTCACACTATATGAAATATATATAAATTAAACTTTCTTTTCTAATTAAAATTGATTTTCTTAAATAATTAAAATTAACCTTTCTATTCCAAAAAGCAGAAGAGATTAAATTATTTCTATTTCGAATAAATTTAAATCTTCCCTTCAAAATGCATAAACTGAATAAATTCATTATTTAAAATTAACCATTAAATTAAACTTGCTACAAACATAAATAAAGTGATCTTTTTAATTAATGATTAACCACATAAAAGAAACCTAGTTATTTTAGTTCCTCAATTACTAATGCGTAAATGAGCACATTAGGTCAAAATAAATACTTAGGATTAAATACTCAGTTTTACCACACGCAAGGCACACAACCCAAGAAAGCCAACCAAATACATGAACCGCAAACCCAAATGAAAAGGGAAACTGACGGACGATAGACGATGCTCACTTGAGCATGACTAGGGTAAAATGAGGGTTTTACGACCACCTAACCGAAATTCTAAGGATGAAAGAGGTATACTCAAACCTGAAAATCCAAGTGAAGACGAACCTCGCACCTAGGTGGTATTGTACCTACAATCTCCTGCAATGAGGAGTCACACAAGCATATATATATAAATATATATATTTATTTATTTAATGAAGGTGTTAGCTCGAGATTAATAACAAGAATTAGGAGAACAATTTAACTTACATAAGAATTGATGTGAAAGCACATTAACAGGTACACACAATAATCATAATATTTGACTACAACATTACATCATGGTAAATCAACCATCCAAGAATGCCACATAAAAACTCAACCAAGGTCAAACCAGTTTTACAAAGATGACTAGGGTAGGGGCACTACATCTACTCCTAAAACCCCTCAGCATAATGGAGTTGTTGAAAGGAAGAAGATAACTGTCTCGGATGCTGCAAGGACTATGTTGATTGAAGGGATTGTTCTGGAGATCTACTGGAGAGAAGCTATTAGCACTGCTATTTACACATTAGACAAATCTCGTATTAAAGGTGATATTGGTAAGATGCCTTATGAGCTATGGTTTGGTCATGTTCCTACTGTGAGATATTTCGAAGTATTTGGTAGTAAATGTTATATCAAGAGAGATGAGGATATAGGAAAGTTTGATCCTATAAGTGATGAATTTTCTTGGGATATTTAAAAAAGAGAAAATCCTACCAGTGCTACAATAAGAGACTTAGAAAGATAGTAGAAAGTGCAAATATAAAGGTGGATGAGAACCTTGGGAAAGAGATCAAAGCATGTGGATATGATGATGGTCAACATATTCTTCTGAACCCTATTCAGACTAAAGAGCCAAAGCAGATTGATCTGGTAGAGATAGTTAACCCGGATGTTGCTGTTGCTTGTGAAGAGGTGCAGGAACTTGAAAATCAGAACAATCAGAAGACTCAAAGGTATGTAAGATTGAATCATTCTAAAAATCAGATTATTGGTGATAAGAATAAAGGTGTGAGGACTAGAAGAAGGTTAGCTACTGAAGTAGTATGTTTGATTTCCAATATTGAACATAAAGAAGAAGAATTAGATCAGATTGAAAAGAATAATACTTGGGAGCTTGTGACTAGACCTAAGGATAAGAATGTTATTGGTAGTAAATGGGTATTCAGAAATAAATTGAATGAAGCCAGTGAAGTTGTCTGAAATAAAGCTAGACTAGTTTGCAAATGATACTCTCAAAAAGAAGGAATTGATTACGAGGAGACTTTTTCTCCGGTGGCCAGACTTGAAGCTATTAGATTGTTGCTTGCATATGCTTCTTATAAAGATTTCAAGGTATATTAGATGGATGTCAAATTTGACTTTTTGAATAGTGAACTTGAGGAAGAATTCTACATTGAGCAACCTGATGGATTTTCATTATCAAATGATGGATACACACTATGTAAACTGAAGAAATCTCTTTATGGATTGAAGCAAGCCCCTAGAGCCTGGTATGCTAGACTAGATAAGTATTTATTGAAATTAGGATTCAATAAAAGAGCTACTGACAGTAATTTGTACTTTAAGATTGAGGATGATAACATCTTGATTGTTGAAGTCTTTGTTGATGATATTATCTTTAGAGGAGATGATAACTTGACCATGAAGTTTGTCAGTGATATGCAGAAAGAATTTAGATGTCTATGATTGGTGAGATGAAATTCTTCTTAGGTTTGCAGATTTCACAGACTGGAAAAGGTATATTTATATCTCAAACTAAGTATGAGAAGGAATTGCTAAAGAAGTTTGGGTTAGATGACTCCAAACCTGTTGGAACTCCTATGGTGACTAGTTGTATATTATCTAAAATGATGAATCTGTGAAATCTAATCAGAGTTTGTACAAATCTATGGTTGGTGGACTGCTATATTTTATTAGACAACTTAGATAACCGGAGGACAACTAAGAGGGGGGGGGTGTAAATCAATTATCAATAGATTATAAAACTTTAAGCATTAAATCCTTATTACCAGAATACATAAACCAAATAATGAAATAGTAGATATAACAATTAAGCACAAATATAAACCACAAAACATTTACCAACCATCCACAAAAGATAAAACCAAGATTTGTACATGGAAAACCCGGTAAAGGGAAAAACCACGGTGGGAGGCCTGCCCATAGTCAGATAATACTTTTGTAGTAAGTATGTGATTACAATAAGAGGGGCCTACACATGTAGGAAGGCCAACAACCTAGAGTGCATTGTTCATCATAAAAGGAGCCTCACTGACTACAAAATAAATCCAGACTACAATCCACAAGAAGAATGAACTACAAGAATAGCATCTCCTATGCTTGAGTATAGTTTTGGTTAAGCTCAGTACTGGAGGTCTTAAACCTCTTTTACCAACCCAATTCGATCACCTATGATCGACCAAAAAACTCTGCATATGATTACAACTTTGTTCGCACACAGATAATCCCATAACCATAATCCCATGTTCTGCAGAGAGATTTACATCATATTTATACCAATCTGGGACCTAAACAATTAGGTCGGCCACCTAAAAGATAATACAATAAATTCATAACTTAAACCCACAATCTAATGATTAACCAAGTTGGTCTGAGACCGAAACAACATAATCCAATCAATAAACCCAACCGATAACACATCGGGATCATCCACCAACATGTTTCATAAACTGGTCCATAACCTAGCCAAATAAGATAGCGTTAGGTCCGGGTCCAAATCCAACACCACCGATCAAAAGGAACACGAACAAGATAAAAAACAACATCTTGAAAGGCATCTAGAATCCACACCAACACCACTTATCACGTGCATCAAAAGATTTTCAACAAAGCTCTACCAGTAGAACCCTTATTAGTGACCAAAAGGCTTACTAGAACAAATGATAGCTCTCGAGTCATCAAATCCTGAACCAACTAATCGTGATACCCATTTGAATAGCATGAATGACAAATCTAAACTGAATCCACAAGCCAAAGAATACCAGATCAATATCATACACCAATCACTCTACCGGAACCTACCGGAAGCTCGTAAACAACCAAAACAATCGGTGTTGCCATCAATGGCAAAACATCAATGCAACACATAATCAATTCCTCTAATTGCCAACATATATTACTCAGACTAGACTGAACATTATGCATGTTGTGTGCATGGTTGCTACATATCAAGCTGATCCGAAATAGTCATGTTAGTGCTGTGAAGAGGATATTTAGATACCTGAAGAGAACTGTGGATTATGGTTTGTGGTATCCGAAGAATGATGATTTCATGCTATGTGCTTACACTAATGCTGATTGGGCTGGTGATGTAGATGACAGGAAGATTACTACCGGTGGTGAATTATTTTTGGGAAATAAATTGGTTTCATGGGCTAGTAAGAAACAAGATTTAGTGTCCTTATCTACTACTGAAGCTGAGTACATTGCTGCTGCTAGTAATTGCACTCAGGTAGTTTGGATGAAGCAAATGTTGAAGGATATCAAAGTTATCTATGATGAGTCTACTGTCATTTACTGTGACAATTTCAGTGCTATTAACATGTAAAATAATCCAGTGCAACATTCAAAGACTAAGCATGTGTCAATCAAATATCATTACTTAAGAGAGCAAGTCAGTGAAAAGAAGGTGAAGCTGGAGTATGTATCTACAAAGGAATAAATTGTTGATATTTTCACCAAGCCTTTGCCTGCAGAAATGTTTGTCTATTTGAGAGACAGTTTAGGGGTATCTACCCCTCCTATTGAGAACTAGATGCATTGAGCTGCATCAACCCCCTAGATTTCAGAGCCTTATCTCTTTATATGAAATTATGAGTTGGTGTTGCTCCTATACTAGAGTAGTCTGTGTTTTATGGGGAGATATTCACGATTCAAATTTTTTTTTTTTGAGATCTTTGGCATTGTTGTCAAAGGGGGACAAAGATCATGTGAAAAATTGCTTTATCTGTCTTCATCTTAGGGGAAGTTTGTTGAAGATATCTTCTTTCTTTGTATTGATTGTTTTCAACATTCATATGTTGCCATCAATGCCAAAGGGGGAGATTGTTAGATATTGTTAGTCATTGTTGCTGCTTGGATATGTTTTTGTCATTGATGTCAACATATTCCTATGATTTTCTCCATTGATTGTAGATTGAGAAGATCTTATGATTCAATTTTGCAGTTTTGGTGCTTTGTAGTGTTTAGTATTTCCTTCGGTATATTTTGGTGTGACAATTTATTGATCTGATATTTTGGGAGATTGTTTGGAATGGTCTTGTGTATCTTTATTTCAGATGGTTCATGATTTGGTACTTCACAAGTTATATATCTTTGTGATAGTTGCTGATTGGTTGTGTTCTTGAGCTTTCAAACGTTAACAAATGAAGATTTGATAAGTGGTGTTGGTGCAACTATTTCTGATGTTTCTAACGTGCTTGCTGGCATTTCCTAGTCATGTCCAATTTGTTTTGGTGATCCATATTGATCAGTGTGCAATTTTTTGATGGTTTCTATGAACTGGTGATGATTTTCATGTTATGCGGTTTTCCTGGTGGTGCAACATGTTGTGGTTAATCTTGGCATGATTTTCGATGGACTTAAGCATTTGGAAATTTGAATTAGAATTTAGGTCCATGTTATTTCATGTAAATCATTATATTAGTCTACTGGTCGATATTTGTATCATGTGATGTAATTTTATATTTGTGAGTTGAGGGTTTTGTCAACCTTGTTATCAAGGATGATGAATTGTATAAATAGGTGATATATTCATGTAATTTAGGTATCATGGTTGTGTTTGCATTATCAGAGATCAGTTTATGTGTGAACAAGGATTCATCTTTAAGTGTTGTATTTGAGGAGAGATTTGTGTTGCTAAGCAGACATTTGTGCTTAACCGGAATTGTAATCAGGCATTTGCAGATCCTATTCTTTTCGTTCATTTCTTCTGGATTATAGTCCGAATCTTGTTGTAAGTTAGTGAGACTTCCCTAAGGGTTGTAGCCTTCCAAGTCATTGTATTTGAGCAGTGAGCTCTAGGCACTATGCTTGAATGCATGTGCATTCCCCATTATAATATTTTCACATATTACTACAGAGTATCATCTTACTGTGGGTAGGTTCCCATCGTGGTTTTTCCCTTAACCGGGTTTTCCACGTCAAAATATTGGTGTTGTGAGTTGTTATTTTAATTTTCTTATCTTTTCTATTGTCGCAGTTTATCAGATATGTATTTGTCATTAAGTTTGTAGGTCTGGTGACAACTAATTCACCCCCCCTCTTAGTTTTCCTCCTCTTTGCTGCTAACAGTCCACCCACTAATTTATAATTGGGGGTGGATATTCCACATCTTGTTTATTCAATATGGATTCTTTTTAGCATTAAGATAAATTGATTAATTTTTTTTTGAAAATATAGAAAAACACACAATTACAAGTTATAAGTAAACAACAATAACAATATGAATTGGAGAGACCCAATTCAAATAATTTTTTTTCTTGCAAATTCGATTTAGTAAAACCTCCCTTCACACCACTATCATCACCTTTAGCCATTTTCTCTACAAGAATTCCTACAAGCTCCTCCAGTAGAATATTAGCACCATTAGTAGCAACCAAATCATTTTGAACCAAGTATTTTACAAATTCTTTCTCAATGACATCTTGCTCATAAGAAACATAATTATGATATGAATCACCAACAAATTGCACACCACTAGGCTTGTTGATCATCTGAAGCACTTTTTCCTTTGTAAGCTCATCATCATCAAATGCTTCTTCAAAATCTTTTTACTTCTTGTCTATTTCCTCACTCTGAACAAATTTTTGTTCCACTTTCATCTCTTCTTCTTCATCATCACTATATACTATAGTCATCGGTTCAATATCCTTCTTCTTTGAAACTCTTTTTCCTCTTCTCTGAATCTTGGAACTAGAGGCAGATGCCTCTATAGATAGTCTTCTAGATTTCTTTACTCTCTTCTCCAGTCTCATCACTTCCTACAATATCTTCTCTCATTCTAAACCTTTTTGCATTCAGATCCTTTGGCATCTTCAACTTTTTTTCTAGTAACCTCATACACCCATCTTTAGACACTGCATAGAGTTATCCAAGAAACTATCAAAACCAGAACTTCTAAAAAGAAATTATCTTTATTTACCAAAAATTCAAATTTATTCTCATACCAATCCAAAACCTTAGGATGAATCTGCTTCCTCAAGATCAAAGCACTTCTGAGCATCTCAAATAAATTTCTATAAATTTTCAAGCTACATCCAATCCATCTAAGTAATCCTTAATTTGATATCCAAGAATCATATCACCTCTCCATGCAATATTCTCAACACCAAACAAATCATTCATCAAACAAAAAACTAAACAAACAATTAGAGAACCATACCAGAACGAATAGATATCACTCTTTGTCATCTTGATATTGTCGAACAACTGCCGCCATAGAATCTCACACATATCATATTTCGCATTCTTCTTAACCATTCGGTAAGCCATATATACTCTGGTAGATGCATAAGAACCTTCACTATTCCTATAATAGACTTTGTATGATATCCCCATTGTTTCACACTTGACATCTACATCCATGATAGTATCAATTCTTAATGCTCTTACATCTGAAACTACTCCGATCAATCGATTCACTTCAACACTCTTTATGAATTTCAACATTGACACTTCTCCAATCACACATAATCCTGTCACAATTTGTAGCACTTCCTTAGAAATAATGTTGGTATTTTGGTATGGTTTTGTCATTGATGTCAACACCTACTAAAACACTAGCACTTTGGAGATCCAGTAGCATTCACCGGCAAGCAAGTAACTATTGCACAGTTACTGGTATATAGTTCACTGACAGGATTTAATGATCACTGACAATCAGAATGATGTGGAAGACACTTGGTGATGTCGAAGACATCATTTGGACATCTTGTGTTGGAGTTTTGATCATTGGTATATTCATATTTGCATATTTGCTTTTACTGACAAATAGGTCCAGGGTTACCTAGGGTTACACCGACAGGTTTATCTTTTCTAGATCAGCATGGCACGCTATGGAAATGATTAATTATTGTTGTAAATGCACTAAGCCGACATGTTTAATCTATTATTGCATCGGATATTATATTGTTTGTAAATTTTTTTATTGTAATATCTTGTAGAGCCGACCTACTAAAATTGGTCTTAGGTTATGGTATAAATGAAAGATCTTATTTGTAAGATTGAATGTGGAATGCAAAAAAGAATTGTGTGAAGGTATATGCGAGATTAAGTAGAGCTATACACGAAGACATCATTTGAAGGTGAAGTTAGGTTTTTGTGAAAGCATATCAGCATTACACCAGTACTGAATCCAGCATATAAAGATGCTATTTTGTGCAATATATTCTTATTGGATTTAACCATCCAACTGTAGTCAGTGTGACTCCCATTTTGTGATTGAGCAGTGAGCTCTAGGCTATTGGACTTTCTACATGTGTAGACCCCATTTATGTACACTTACTATCTGTAGTAGTATCATCTGATTGTGGGTAAGGTTTCCCACTGTGGTTTTTCCCCTTACGAGGTTTCCACATACAAATATAGATGTTATGTGTTGTGGATGACTTTGTGTTTATGTTTCACGCATTAATCTTTACCAGTATAGCTATTAACTATTAACATTGTCTACCGACATACTTAACTGGTTTACCAGTATTAAGCATTAAGTTAGTTAAGTTGTTTTTGGTTTGAAATTAGTTGACAACTGATTCACCCCCCCCCCCCTCTCAGTTGTCTCCAGGACCTAACAATTGGTATCAGAGCTTGGTCCTCTTTTGCAAAAGTTTAACAACTTGAGGAGATCCAATGTATACTAATTATTTTAGGAAGGACAGTCCTAAACTTGATGGAACTAACTATGGCATATGGAAGATCAGGATGGAGACACATCTAAATTGCATTGGCAAAGACGTTTGGGAAGTTACAAAGAAAGGTTACACTGCTGCTGTACCTGGTCAGCCCAGTCCAACTACCTTGGCTAAAGATGAGGAAAATGATTGTAAAGCAAGAGAAGCACTTTTGAGCGCATTATCAAATCAAAAAATCATGGGATTATTAGATAGGTCTACTGCTAAAGCTATTTGGGATCATTTGGAAACACTGAATGAATGAGATTCCATAGTCAAAATTGCAAAACTTGAAAGCTTCCGGGTTAGGTATGAACATCTGAAAATGGAAGAAGATGAAAGGATTTCTGCTTTTATGGAAAGAGTAAATGAAATTGTTTTGGGTATTAAATGTTGTGGAGGAACCTTAAGTGAGGATGAAATTGTTTCAAAAATCTTAAGAGGATTTCCACCGGCATATAAAATGAAGTTTACTGCTATAAATGAGTTAAGAACAATGCCTAATACATTAGTAACTAGGGCTACATTGATTGGGAAACTTTCAACTTTTAAAATTGAAGAATTTGGTCCTATTGCTACTATAAAGACAGATTTAGCCTTTAAAGCATCAACATCATCTGCTCCATCATTTGACAAATCTGATTGGAAAGCCTTTTATGCAAGAGAACTTGAAGAAAGCAGGAAAGAAAATGAAGAACTTGAAGAACTTGAAGCACTATTTGCAAGGAAAATGCCTAAATGTCCAATTGGAAGTAAGTATGAAGGTAAAGCACCCTTTAAATGTTTTAACTACAATAAGATTGGTCATATAGCTTCAAGATGCCCTGATAGACATGCTAGACTAAGAGAAGAAGCTAGAAGGACATACAAGCCTAATCTTGAATATCAGTGATATAGATTCAAGAAGAACAAAGACAAATCTTGTTACATTGCTGATGGAGGTGTGATTGATGATTCTGATAAGGATCCAATAGACAATGGATGGGTTTTTATTGCTATAATAGAAGATCAACTGACACCTATTGTTCAACCGGTAGAACAAGCCCTAGCAGCTAAAGTTGAAGTAAAGGATGAATGGATCATTGACTCAGGATGCTCACATCATATGACAGGAGACAAAGGTAAATTCTTGAACTTTCAAGAATACAATGGAGGTTTAGTAAGATTTGGAGATGACAAAGCCTATTCAATCAAAGGTAAGGGTACAATATCTCTTGATGGTAAGCATAAGACTGACAAGTCTACTATGTTGAAGGATTAAAGCATAATATTTTAAGTGTTGGTCAATTAGTTGAGAAAGGATTTCAGTTACAATTTAAAAATGGGAAATGCAAAATCATGAATAGAACTAGTTTGGAAATTGCAACCGGTAATCAGACTAGAGGTAATATCTTTCATTTGAATAACAATGAAAAGACATGCTTGATTGCACATATAGATGAAAGTTGGTTATGGCATAAGAGACTCTGTCATGTAAAATTTGATTGCATGGTAAAGATCAGTACTTCTAAGGCAATTAGAGATCTACCTAAAATTGTCAAACCTCAGAATACAATATGTAAGGAATATCAATTTGGAAAACAAGTTAGAGCTAGTTTCAAAAGTATTCCAGAAAAATCCAATAATGCTCTTGATTTGATTCACACTGATTTATGTGGTCTAGCTAGAACTAAAATCTCACAAGGTGATTGGTATTTCATGCTAATCATTGATGACTATAATAGAATGTGTTGGGTTACTTTTCTCAGAGAAAAATTAGAAGCACTTGGAAAGTTCAAACTATTCAAAGCAATGGTTGAAAATGAAACCGGTAAGAAAATCAAATGTTTAAGATCAGATCAAGGAGGAGAATTCAAATCTAAGGACTTTAATACATTCTATGAAGTGAATGGAATTAGAAGACAACTATCAGCACCTCGAACACCACAACAGAATGGAGTTGTTGAAAGGAAAAACATAACTGTCTTGGATGCAGCAAGAAGTATGTTATTAGAAGCAAATTTACCACATGTGTATTGGAGAGAAGCAGTCAGCACAATGGTCTATACATTTAGCAAAGTTCACATCAAAGGTGAAACCGGTAAGACCCCTCATGAACTATGGTTTGGTAATACTTCTACTCTCAAATATTTCAGAATTTTTGAAAGTAAATGTTATATCAAAAGAGATGAGTATAATGGGAAATTTGATCCTAGAAGTGATGAAGGAATATTTCTTGGTTATTCATCTAAGAGCAAGGCATATAGATTTTTTAACAAGAGATTACAGAAAATTGTTGAGATTACAAATGTAAAGATTGATGAACAATTCAGAGGAACTTCAAGGTATATAGACTCTGAACCGGCAATAGAAATTGTGACAAATGAACCTACACCAAATCCACCAGTACAAAATGAAGATCCAGTTACCCTGGTACCATCTAAGGATTCCATAGTAATTGAAGAACAACAACAAACTAAGACACCCCGGTATGTAAGATTGAATTATTTTGAAGATCAGATAATTGGAAATAAATTTAAAGGAGTTATGACAAGAGGAAGATTGACAAATGAAGAGGTATGTCTTATTTCTCAAATAGAACCATCATCTATTAATGAGGCATGTGAAGATAAATTTTGGATTAAAGCTATGGAAGAAGAATTAGAACAAATTGAGAAAAATAACACTTGGACATTAGTTCCCCGGCCTAAAGATAAAAATTTAATTGGAACCAAATGGGTATTTAGAAACAAACTTAATGAAGATGGTAAGGTTGTCAAAAATAAAGCAAGACTAGTGTGTAAGGGATATTCTCAGAAAGAAGGAGTTGATTACAATGAAACCTTTGCACCGGTAGCTAGAATTGAGGCAGTCAGATTAATCTTGGCTTTTGCAGCTCACAAGAACTACAAAGTTTATCAAATGGATATTAAATGTGCAGTTTTGAATGGAGATCTTGAAGAAGAAGTCTATATTGAACAACCTAATGGATTTTCTTTGACAGATGGCAATGATATGGTTTGCAGGTTAAGAAAAGCTCTGTATGGACTGAAACAAGCCCCAAGAGCTTGGTATGCAAGATTGGATAAGTATCTTTTAAATATTGGTTTTACTAAAGGAAATGTAGATAGCAATTTATATTATAAAATAACTAATGATGACATCTTGATTATAGAAGTATTTGTTGATGATATAATCTTTGGAGGAGAAGATGTTCTATGTAAAGAATTTTCTACTAAAATGTAGCAAGAATTTGAAATGTCTATGATTGGAGAAATAAAATTCTTTTTAGGATTGCTGATTTCACAGACTGACAAAGGTATATTCTTGAGTCAATCCAAATACTTAAAAGAGTTACTAAAGAAATTTGGGATGGAGAACTCTAAACCGGTAAGCACACCTATGACTTCAAATGACAAATTATCTCAAAGGGATGAATCTACACCTGTTAATCCAACTAGATACAAATCTATGATAGGAGGTTTATTGTATTTGACACAAACCATACCTGATATTATGAATGCAATATGTATTGTTTCAAGATTTCAAAGTAATCCTAGAGAAAATCATGAATCAATAGTAAAAAGGATTTTCCAATACTTACAAGGCACTATAAATCTTGGATTATGGTATCCTAGAGATGAAAACTTTGAATTATGTGCATACACAGATGCAAATTGGGCAAGAGATGTGGATGATAGAAAAAGCACCATCGACGGAGCATTCTTTCTTGGAAATAGACTAGTTTCTTGGTTGAGTAAGAAATAGAGTTGTACATCTTCATCAATAGCAGAATCAGAATATGTTGCAGCAACAACTAACTGTACACAGGTACTATGGCTTAAGCAAATGTTGAAAGACATAAAGGTAAAATGCAAGGAACCTATTACCATATATTGTGATAACACTGCAACAATTGATATATCTAAGAATCTAGTACTACATTCTAAAAAAAAACATGTTTCTATCAAACTGAATTTTCTAAGGGAAAAAGTTGAAGATAAGGAGATAAAACTGGTTTATTTGAATACTAAAGAACAACTTGCAGATATTTTCACAAAACCTTTGCCTAAGGAGACTTTTGAATATCTCAGAGATTAGCTTGGAGTCATACCACCACTGGTAGAGACTTAGACAGTTGATGATTGTCATCAACTGGCAGAATTAAAAGACAAATCTTTTACTCTAGTCTTTGATGAGGAAGCTACTTCTCAGGGGGATTAGTTAGTATATTGAATTGATTGGTATTTTGTATATGAACTTAGTTTTGTTGCAATTTTGGCATTTGATGTCAAAGGGGGAGAGATATCTATGGAAAAAACACATTATCTTTTGGAGAGATTGGTATGGAAACTTTCGATAACACATGTTGCTCCCAGGGGGAGAGATTGTTGTTTGAGAGAGACTATTACTCTCTATATTCTGGTTATGATCTTTTTAGAGATTGTTGGTTTTTGGTATTTGGCATTTCTGTTTTGGCACTTTGATGGTTTTTCCATCCTGTGTTGCCATCAATGCCAAAGGGGGAGATAGTTGGTATTTTGGTATGGTTTTGTCATTGATGTCAGCACCTACTAAAACACTAGCACTTTGGAGATCCAGTAGCATTCACCGGCAAGCAAGTAACTATTGCACAGTTACTGGTATATAGTTCACTGACAGGATTTACTGATCATTGGCACTCAGAATGATGTGGAAGACACTTGGTGATGTCAAAGACATCGTTTGGATATCTTGTCCTGGAGTTTTGATCATTGGTATATTCATATTTGCATATTTGCTTTTACCGGCAAATAGGTCCAGGGTTACCTAGGGTTACACCATTAGGTTTATCTTTTCCAGATCAGCATGGTACGCTATGGAAATGATTAATTATTGTTGTAAATGCATCAAGCCAACATGTTTAATCAGTTATTGCATCGGATATTATATTGTTTGTAAATTTTTTTATTGTAATATCTTGTAGAGCCGACCTACTAAAATTGGTCTTAGGTTATGGTATAAATGAAAGATTGAATGTGGAATGCAAAATAGAATTGTGTGAAGGTATATGTGAAATTAAGCAGAGCTATACACAAAGACATCATTTGAAGGTAAAGTTAGGTTTTTGTGAAAGCATATCAGCATTACACTGGTACTGAATCCAACATATGAAGATGCTATTTTGTGCAGTACATTCTTATTGGATTTAACCATCCAACTGTAGTCAGTGTGACTCCCATTTTTTGATTGAGTAGTGAGCTCTAGGCTGTTGGCCTTTCTACATGTGCAGACCCCATTTATGTACACTTACTATCTATAGTAGTATCATCTTATTGTGGGTAAGGTTTCCCACCGTGGTTTTTCCCCTTATAGGGTTTCCATGTACAAATATTGGTGTTATGTGTTGTGGATGACTTTGTGTTTATGTTTCATGCATTAATCTTTACTGGTATAGCTATTAACTGTTAACACTGTCTACCGGCATACTTAATTGGTTTACCGGTATTAAGCATTAAGTTGGTTATGTTTTTGGTTTGAAATTAGTTGACAACTGATTCACCCCCCCCCCTCTCAGTTGTCTCCGGGACCTAACAAATAAAGTATAGCTTATCAAGCCAGATGTATTCACCATGAATTTTGTTAAGAACAATTTTGATAACTTCTTTATCAACAAACATCAAAAAGAAATTCCAAGTATCCAAACCCTTGTGCCCTAGGCTACCAAATTAATTCTTCAACCTGTATGAACTATCAGCCAAATAATTTTTCTTGAAATCCGTAATATTCTCATGACCATATTTTTCTAGAGCAACATGAATATATTGACAAACATTTTCCTTATGAATAAGACAATCATCCATTCTAGAAAAAGTTCCAATAAGGTCTACATTTGACATAATGAACAGTTTCAACTCATACTCAGGTTTGGGTTTATCATTGATACTTACAATTTTCTTAAATTGTTTCTCTACAATCATTTCTCTCACACTTTCACTTGAATTTGCTCCTTCACTCTCCTTCACTTTCCAAATTGCAAGTGCATAAATGATTGTAATTGCTAAAATAAATACTCAGAAGTTAGGTTTTCAAAAAGTTGATACACACTATTTGCCAAACCTTCAAGAATTACATCTAGACCACAAGATATGCTCAAAACCTCTGAAAAATAACCACACACATTTGCCATGGTGAGAAGAAACTCAACATCAAACCAAAAGGGGTCGAAAGATGTTTTCAATGAAGCTCCCCCTCAAATCCTATTATCTGAGTCAATTGTCGAAAGAGGGAACTGCATCCATAGTGAATACCGAACCACTTTCAACACTTCCTTCAGTCTTCTCTTCTAATATCTTTACCCACAACTTCTTTCCTTTTCTATTAAATTCCATTACATTCTCTATATTAACATTCCTTCCTTTACTTCTTTTGCAAATTTTTTAAATATACCCAACAATATTACAATTATAGCATACTAGACCATTCTGCATTGTACTTCCATTCACATTTCTTCTAAAATTCTTACTCATCCTGCATTTAATAGCTTTGTGCCCATATACATTGCAAACATAGAAACATCCATTAAAAGATCTGACACTTTTGTTCATATTCATTCTTCTTGTACATTCACTAGCCTTGTGTCTAAACTTGTTGCAATAATGACAATTTCCATTGAAAGAGTAAATTCCTTATCTGATTTCTACATCCACTTGCTTTATGCCCTACTTGATTACATGAAAAATGGTTTCCTTTGAAAGATAAATACCTGGAAGAAACAAGAGGAGGTCTCTAGTCCATCACAGACTTGTGAAAATTCTGATAAGGCATGAAAATATTCTTATTCTCGGTAACATTCTTCATTCCTTTTCCCTTTTATTCATTGATCTTTGAGCATTCACCCAACTCTCCATTATTCTAAAATCGTGAGACAAATTCCCATATCTCTTTTCCACCTTTTAGACTTAAACCATTACTAATATGATCTTTGGCATCTTTGAGTTCCTTTTTTAGATTTGTCACTTCTTCTTCTAATTTTGAACATTCTTTGGTCTTCTCATCAAACTTCATTTCATATTCATCAATTTACTTCTTTCCTTTGTCCAAAAATTCCCTTAAGAAAGTAATCTTCTCAATTGCATTCAGGTGAACCCACAATAATGGGTTACACTTTTTTGGATGAAAGATTTTGTATCAATTTGGACAAATTCGATTTTCACCACCTTCTATCGAAAGTTACCTTTGATTGAATATAAAATTTAATTTTGATCGAAAGTATTAAATAAAATACTTTCGGTCGAAATTAAGTTTAGATCAAAAGTGTTTAATTATTATTATTTATTTATATTTAATTGGGTTCAATCGAACCCAGTTTCGATTGAAACCCATTTTTAGGGTTTTTTTATATAAAAATGTTGCTGCTGAAAATGACAGTATTGTAATTTCCGGTGAGTGAGACAAGGACTACATGCGGCCGAAAGCGAACTTGCGAATAGTTGAACTAGGTAGGTTCACAAGTTCGCCTAGTATATTTGGTATTTTTGATTTTTAAATGCGATATTTTATTTCTATATATGCATATATATGGGTATATATATGTATATATAGATATATATAGATATATACATGTATATCTATATATATATATATATATATATCTATACATGCATATGGATATATATATATACATAGATATATGTATATATACATGTATATATATGTATGCATATACATGTATATATACATAGATATATGTATATATACATGTATATATATGTATGCATATACATGTATATATATATATGTATATACATGTATATATATGCATGTATATATTTGTACATATATGTATATTTATATGTATATATACATGTGTATATATATGTATATGTACATGTCCATATATATATTAGAAAATATACATATATGTACATATATATGTGCAAATATGTACACACTTGCATATACATATATATTAGAAAATGTACATACATGTACATGTATATGTGCATAAATACACACACTTGCATATATATATATAAGTTGGACATTGTTGCTGCTAGGATATGTTGTTGTCATTGATGTCAACATATTCCTGTGGTTCATTTCTCCAGTGATTGAAGATTGGTTTATTGAGATCATGGTTTTATGTATGGAGTATTTCTAGTATCATTATTGGTTTCAGTGATCTAGAAGCTTAATTGATCTTATCATATGATCCGGTTTACAATTTGGTTTTTCTGATAAGTGCTTTACAGAGTTCGGTATTTCCTCTAGTATATTCCGGCATGATTAGATCTTGAGCTTAGATTTTGGGAGATTGTTTTGGATGTTCATGTGTATCTTTATTTCATATGGTTTATAATTTGGTGCTCTGCAAGTTATCTTTCTTCATTACAGTTGCTATTGTTTTCTTGAGTTTCAGATGTTGATCAATAAAGATTTGATAAGTGGTGTTGGTGCAGCTATTGGAGATGACTCTAACATGCTTTCTAGTGTTTCCTAATTGTGTCCTATTTGTTTTGATGGTCTGCATTGATCGTTGTGTGAGTTTTTGGTGATTTTTTTTAACCGATGATATTCTTCATGTTATGCATTTTTCTTGGTGGTGTAGCGTGTTGCGGTGGATCTTGGCATGATTGTCAGTACTGATGCACATTTGGAAATTTGGTTTAGGTCCATGTTATATCATTATATTGGTCCAGTGGTCGATATTTGCATCGTGTGATGTAATTTTGTAATTGTGAGTTGAGGGTTTGGCCGACCTTGTTGTCAAGGTTGATGAATTGTATAAATAAGTGGTATGGTCATGTAATTTATGTATCATGGTTGTGTCTACATTATCAAAGAGTTGTGTATGAACAAATAAAGGATTTCATCTTTTGGTGTGGTGTATTGAGCATAGATTGTTGCAGGGAAGACAAATGTGCTTAATCGGAACTACCATCAAGCATTAGCAAATGTTGTTATTGTAGTTCATTTCTTCCATATTGTAGTCCAAATCTTGTTGTAAGTCAGTGAGACTTCCTTGAGGGTTGTTTCCTTCTGGGTTATTGTATCTTGAGCAGTGAGCTCTAGGAAGTGTTAATTCTTATTTGCTTATCCATTTGACATTCCTCACATACCAGATTAGCAGGCTTAACAATTTTAGGCATATTTCTAACAACTTGTGTGGAACTGATCTTAATCATTGAGGCAAAATTAACATGGCACTTTCTCCTATGCCACAACCAACTGTCATCAATCTGAGCAATCAAGCAACTTTTCTCACTAGCATTCAAATGAAAGATATTACCTTTAGTCTTAGTTCATGATGCAATCTCTATACCGGAGGCATTTAGGATCTTGCATTTTCTATTCTTGAATTTTAATCATAACCTTTGTCAACAATCTATCCAACACTTAAAAGATTATGCTTCAAACCTTCAACATACAAGACATCATCAATGTTTTGCTTTCCATCAAAGGAAATAGAACCTCTCCCACAGATCACACAGGCTTTGTCATCTCCAAATCTTACTATTCCACCATCATACCTCTCCATACTCATAAATTTTCTTTTATCACCGGTCATATGATGTGAACAAATGTTTTCAATCACCCATTAATCTTTCTCTTCAACTTTAGCAACTAAAGCTTTCTCCTCCATAGTGCATCTTGGAGATAAACAAGCCAAAGTTTCTAAGTAGCAGAGTTTGAAAGGGAAGTATGAGATGTTGAACATAAAATCCTTTATGGATAAGGTGAATGAACTTGTCCTAGGTATCAGATGTGCCAGTGGAACCCTTGAAGAAGATGAAATTTTTGCTAAGTTGTTGAGATCATTGCCTCTTGCTTACAAACATAAGGTAGCTATTGTGGGTAGGTTCCCATCATGGTTTTTCCCTTAATCGGGTTTTCCATGTCTAAATATTGGTGTTATGTGTTGTAATATCAATTTGCTTATCTTTGTTATTGCTACAGTTTATTAGATTTATATTTGTGGTTAAGTTTGTTAATTCGGTGAAAACTGATTCACCCTCCACCCTCTTAGTTTTCCTTAATTGTTGTTGCCAACAATTGGTATCGGAGCTAGATCCTCCTGAAGAAGATTATCTTCTTAAGGAGATCCAAGATGGCAATTGGAGGTGTTATCTTTAAGAAAGAGAGTCTGAGATTTGATGGAAGTAACTATGCTATAAGGAAGAACCAAATGGAGGTGCACTTCAGATGTCTTGGAGAAGATTACTGGAAGATTATAGATGATGCCTATTCTGTTCCTCAGAATGGACTGGTTACTGCTACTGAGATGAAGGATGTTGAAAATAACATTAGAGCCAAGGAAGAATTGCTGAGTGCCCTAACTGATTTAGAAATGACTAATGTAATGGGACTTCAGATTGCACATGAGATTTGGGAGAAGCTTGAGACCCTGTATGAAGGAGATAGACAAGCCAAAGTTTCTAAGTTGCAGAGTTTGAAAGGGAAGTATGAGATGCTGAACATAAACTCCTTTATGGATAAGGTGAATGAACTTTTCCTAGGTATCAGATGTACCAGTGGAACCCTTGAAGAAGATGAAATTTTTGCTAAGTTGCTGAGATCATTGCCTCTTGCTTACAAACATAAGGTAGCTACTATTGATGAAATCTAGAGTGTGACTACTGTGACAAGAGATATGTTGGTTGGGATGATTTTTGTATTTGAATTGAGCGAGTTTGGTGAATCACATGGAAAGTCTGAGAAAACATTTAGAGCATCTGTATCCGGAAAGAATAAGTATGATCCTGATGAATGCAAAATATCTAGATATGAAAGAGAGAGAAGAGATATGGAAGAGAAAGAAAGAGAATTGAAAGAGCTTAAAGTATTGATTTCCTGAAGATTGCCTAAGGGAGCTGGTAAGTATGATGCAAAATTGCCTCTAAAATGTTTCTCTTGCAATAAGATATTACACTTTTCTTCTAGATGCCTGAAGAGAATGTCTAAGTATGATAGGCATGATAAATTTGAACAACATGATAAGTATGATAGATATGAAAATCATGAGAAGTATGATAAGTCATACAAGTCTAACCAGAAGTACAAGCATCAGAAGAAATTTTATTATGTTGTTGATGAAGGTGTCACAAATGAAGAACTAGAAGGAGATGAAGTTGTGTTTATTGCTATCAAATAAGATGGACCGATACCCGTTGATTCGACAAGATGCACTATGGAGGAGAAAGATTTAGTTGCTAAAGTTGAAGAGAAAGATGAATGGGTGATTGAAAACATTTGTTCACATCATATGATCGGTGATAAAACAAAATTTGTGAGTATGGAGAGGTATGATGGTGGAATAGTAAGATTTGGAGATGACAAAGCCTATGTGATCCATGGGAGAGGTTCTATTTCCTTTGATGGAAAGCACAACATTGATGATGTCTTGTATGTTGAAGGTTTGAAGCATAATCTTTTAAGTGTTGGACAAATGGTTGACAAAGGTTATGATTAAAATTCAAGAATGGAAAATACAAGATCCTAAATGCCTTCGGTATAGAGATTGCATCATGAACTAAGACTAAAGGTAATATCTTTCATTTGAATGTTGGTGAGAAAAGTTGCTTGATTGCTCAGATTGATGAAAGTTGGTTGTGGCATAGGAGAACATGCCATGTTAATTTGGCCTCAATGATTAAGATCAGTTCCACACAAGCTATTAGAGATATGCCTAAAATTGTTAAGCCTGCTAATCCGGTATGCGAGGAATGTCAAATTGTTAATGCATTAGTAGCCTCTGCAAGATAAGAATCTTCTAACTCAGTAATCTCCTATATTCTGTTTACTCATTTCATGCTTTATGTTTTGATCACAATCATGATATTAATATTGGATTAGATTGACGACCTACTTAACTATGTTAAGCATCAATTTATAATGCTATTGGGTATTAACCCGATAACATACATTGTTATTGTTTTTAATTCATATGCCTTGATACCGATTCATAATTGGGTATGTTTTATTTGTAACAATTAACAATCAACATAACATAACGATCGGATATGATTAAGCACTATTATCATCAACAATGATACTGATTCATTATCGGGCATGATATAAATGATGTTATGATTAATTATGCTGATTCATTATCAGACATAGTATAAACGTAGTTATTATTAAAGATACCGATTCATTATCGGGTATGTATGAAGCAACAATTAGTTATGAATCGACTGTTATTAGCAGGGGTCATGACCAAGTGACATCTTGGTCGGACATGTCTAAAAGACATGTCCGATCAAGGTGCCACTTGATCGTGGCCACCCTAATACTTATATATCATTCCGATCAAAGGAGATGACATCAAAATCAATAAATGTTCATTCTCCTTACCTGCAGTAAAAGTGAAAGATTACAATATTAGTATCATTGACATAATATTAAATTAAAATACAACAGCTTGCATATAACCTGTCCATTAAATTGGAAATTTAGAATACATTTACATGGTATCAGAGCCAAGTTGATCAAACTTGAGGCTATCCCATGAAACAAATTTAAGAACAAGGTTATATATACTACATCACATTTCTTCTAATGGCCAGTGCTATCAAATTCGAAGATAGACTCGGAGGTGGCGATGATTTTTCAGCCTGGAAATTCAGAATTCAAATGATCTTAAAGGAGAACAAAGTGGATACGTTTGTTCAAACTATAAATGATCAACCCGAGAATGAACCTGACAAAACAACATGGATTGAAGGAAATGAGAAAGCGATAAAAATAATAGTTGATGGGGTGAGAAACAACATAATGCTCATCATAAGAAAACATCAGACAACCTATAAAATGTTCAAAGCACTAAAATGAGAAATAAATCATATCACCATGAACAAAGAGGAGACAATCAACGCCTACTTCATGCGGATATCAGTTCTAAAAGATGAACTTGCAACTCTGGACTATGAGATCCGAGGCAAAGAACTAACACTCATTGCTTTAGATGGGTTGCCTAGTGGATGGAGCACATTCGTCCAAGGCATCAGTGCAAGGTCCAAATATCCCAAATTTGAAAGATTAAGGGATGACTGTCTCTAAGAAGAATCAAGATTGAACAAATTAGGAATGAAACACAAGAATATAGATGAAGACTTGCAGGTTCTAAACACCAACTCCAACAAGCAAAACAAAAAAAGGTAGTTTAGAAAGAGAAAAGGTCTTCAAGGCAAGAACACTCCAAAGAAGGACTTATCTCATATTCAATGTTACAGATGTGATTAGTTCGGACACTTCGTTGCAAAATGCCTAGAAAGAATCAAGAAACATGCTACATTTGTCAAAGCAGGGAAGACTAAAGGAGAAGATGACTTCGGGAAATACGTATTCTATTCAGCACTCACAAGTCAAGCTTCTAACAAAATCAATTCATGGGTAATTGATAGTGGTTCATCCAGGCACATCACTGGGTTTAGAGAAGCACTTGATTCCATGATAGAGAAGAGTGATGAGGATGTAACCATCAGAGATGACTCCACATATCCAGCCAGAGGAGTAGGAACCTGCACCATCAAATTAAAGACAGGCATAACCTTACAGCTTGAAGGAGTACTATATGTCCCCGATATCAAAAGAAACCTAGTTTCTATATCAGCACTAGAAGATAAAGGATACAGAGTGATGTTCATGGACAACAAAGTATTGCCCTAGCCAAGGAACTCCTCCATCAAGAAGGCAAAGACCATTGGATAGAGACAGGTTTATTTGTATGAGCTGTGCACGGAAACCAATCTAGCTCTAATCCATGAAGCCACTAATACAAATGAAGTTTGGCATAGAAGATTAGGTCATCTGGATTTTAGGGCTTTATCTTCAATGGGAAACCTTGTCATAGGTCTACCCAAATTAAAGCAAGATCATTCAGGGGCATGCAAAGGATGTGCCGTAGGTAAGAATACCAAAGGTGCATTCCAAAATAGTACTAGGAAAACTAGCAAAATTCTAGAGTTAGTTCATTTTGATGTATGTGGACCTATGTCTGTATCCTCTCTAGGGGGATTCTTGTATTATGTAATATTTGTTGATGACTACTCTAGGAAGACTTGGATCTACTTTCTAAAAAGTAAAGAATCAGAAGAGATCCTCTCTATGTTTAAAGAATTTAAATCACTAACTGAAAACCACTCAGGAAACAAAGTTAAAACCCTAAGAACTGACAATGGGGGAGAATATACATTAGATTCATTTAAAGAATTTTGTATAGATAATGGGATTAAGAGGGAGCTTACTATACCTTATAACCCTCAACAAAATGGGGTAGCAAAAAGGAAAAATAGAACTATAGTTGAAGCTACCAAAGCCATGATACTAGATCAAAACCTTAACACTAATCTCTAGGCTGAAGCTTCCAGCACTGTTGTATATATACAAAATAGGTGCCCTCACTCCCATCTTGAGGATAAAACTCCCAAGGAAGTATTCACTAAGATTAAGCCTGATATTAGTCACCTTAAGATATTTGGATGTCCTGTCTATATCCATATACCTAAAGAAAAGAGACTAAAACTAGAACCCTCTGGAAAGAGAGGATTGCTTGTAGGATATAGTGAAACCTCCAAAGCCTACAGAATCTATGTACCTAGTCAAATAAATATTGAACTAAGTAGGGATGTAATATTTGAAGAAGACCTAGCTTTCAAAAGAGCTCAGAAATTCATAGAACCTAAAATCTACATACCTATCTCTAGCTTAGATGAAAATCCTGCCCCTGAGTTTCAGAGGGAGAATCTAGATGAAACTGAAAATGAAAATGAAAACACACCTAGAAATATCAAGAAAAGACCACTATGGGCCACCAAAATAGTAGAAGAAGCTCAGAGGTTTGCTGCTCCCTCTGGAACCTTCAGAGAAAGCAAAAGACCTAATAAGTTTACTAGCTATGTTTCTCTTATGAATGATCTATCTAAAAATGAACCTGACAATGTAACAGATGCCCTTAAACATCAAGTATGGAAGGATGCTATTTCTGAAGAATATCAATCCATAATGAAAAATGGGAAATTGTCCCTAGGCCAACTAAGAAGTCTGTTGTTTCTTCTAAATGGCTCTTCAAGATCAAACATGTAGTAGATGGCAGCATTGAAAAATATAAGGCAAGATTTGTAGCCAGAGGATTTTCTCAAAAGGAAGGGATAGACTATGAAGAAACATTTGCTCCTGTAGCAAGATATACCTCAGTAAGGGCTATACTAGCTATTGCAGTAGCAAAGGGATGGAAGGTACATCAAATGGATGTAAAGACAACTTTTCTTAATGGAGAGATATCTGAAGAAGTATACCTAGAGCAACCTGAAGGCTTTGAGATCCATCATATAGAATCTCATGTGTGCAGACTCAAGAAAGCCCTATATGGGCTCAAACAGGCTCCCAGGGCCTGGTATGAAAGAATTGACACATATCTGTCAACACTAGGCTTCTCTAAAAATGAAGCAGATCCTAATCTCTACTACAAACAGAATAAAGGTGATATGCTAATAATGATTTTATATGTTGATGATTTATTAATCATGGGAGAGGATCATCTTATAGATCAATGCAAGAAAGAGCTATCCAAAGAATTTGATATGAAGGACTTGGGATTCCTTCATTACTTCCTAGGGTTGGAAGTATGGCAGAATCCTGACAATATTGTTCTAAACCAAGGCAAGTATACATTAGATATTCTAAAGAGATTTGGAATGCTCAACTATAGACCTATGACTGCTCCAATGGAAACCAATCTTCATAAACTTAAAGAAGCAGTAGTAGAATCACCTTCAGTTGACCCTACTCTATATAGGCAAATGATTGGGTCTCTCATGTATCTAGTAAATACAAGACCAGATATTTGCTATGTAGTAAATGCCTTAAGTCAGTTTATGTGTGAGCCAAAGGAAATACACCTAGTAGCAGTAAAACACATTATGAGATATTTGCAAGGCACATTAAACCTTGGTCTCAAGTATAAGAAAATTAATCTTAATCTACACAGATTCTCAGATTCAGATTGGGCTGGAAGTGTGACTGATCGGAAAAGCACCTCTGGGTGCTACTTTAGTTTGGGATTAGCCGTGATATCTTGGATCAGCAGAAAGTAGTCTTCTGTAGCACAAAGTTCCACCGAGGCTGAATACGATGCAGCCTCCTTGGCAGCCCAAGAAGTAGTATGGCTTAGAAAGTTGCTTGTGGGATTGTTTGGCAATCCGATGAAACCTACTATCATTCATTGCGACAATCAAAGTTGCATAAAACTTTCAGTAAATCCAGTGTTCCATGATAGATCCAAACATATTGAGATCCCATACCATTATGTTCGAGACATGGTAGACAAAAATGTGATCAAATTAGAATATGTTAGTATAGGAGATTAGACTGCAAATATTCTGACCAAACCACTTTCTAGAGTGAAGGTTGATCACTTCAGAAAGGGTTTAGGTATAATAGAAAGGTAATCTGCCTTGTAAATAAGATGTTGAAAATGTAAACTTCTTTTGTCATGTTGAGACATTCTGGGTTTTTACCCCCTATGCTCATGTCTAAGAGGTGACGATCTCTCAGATTATGAACACTTGCATGTAGACATCATAAGGTGACGATCTTATGATTCTCAAACCAGTTATCATGTTAGATCTCTGGTATGTCATGGATGTGCCATGATGCTGTTGTGATAAAATATTTGAATGAAATTTTTGTGCACATATCACAACTTGGATAAGATGAGAACTTAACCATCCTCATATGTTTATCCTCTGTAATGCGTGTTTAGGCAATATTGGTATCACGTGTTTAGGTGATATCTTGTCATACTAAAATGATGAATCTATTATCTCACATAGATTGGTGATACTCTATGTCACATACTTAGGACAATGTTTTATGTTTGTATCCTATGTTCTTATGGTACTTCATATTATATGTATAGATGATATATATTCTTGAAGACTGACACTTTGAAAAAGAAATGTGATGCAGGTTACCTTATCTTCCAAAAGCTAAGAGGGAGTGTTAATGCATTAGTAGCCTTTGCAAGATAAGAATCTTCTAACTTAGTAATCTCCTATATTCTATTTACTCATTTCATGCTTTATGTTTTGATCACAATCATGATATTAATATTGGATTAGATTGACGACCTGCTTAACTATGTTAAGCATCAATTTATAATGCTATCGGGTATTAACCTGATAGCATACATTGTTATTGTTTATAATTCATATGCCTTGATACTGATTCATAATCGGGTATGTTTTATCTGTAACAATTAACAATCAACATAACATACCGATCGGATATGATTAAGCACTATTATCATCAGCAATGATACCGATTCATTATCGGGCATGATATAAACGATGTTATGATTAATGATGCCGATTCATTATCAGGCATAGTATAAACGTAGTTATTATTAAAGATACCGATTCATTATCGGGTATGTATGAAGAACCGATTAGTTATGAATCGGCTGTTATTAGCAGGGGTCACGACCAAGTGACATCTTGGTCGGACATGTCTAAAAGACATGTCCGATCAAGGTGCCACTTGATCGTGGCCACCCTAATACTTATACATCATTTCGATCAAAGGAGATGACATCGAAATCAATAAATGTTCATTCTCCTTACCTACAGTAAAAGTGAAAGATTACAATATTAGTATCATTGACATAATATTAAATTAAAATACAACAACTTGCATATAACCTGTCCATTAAATTAGAAATTTAGAATACATTTACACAATTGGGTAAGCAAATAAGAATTTATTTCAAGAGTAAGCAGTATACATCTAATGGATTACTAGATCTTGTGCATATTGACCTATGTGGACCTAAAAAATATTAGAAGTGTGTAGGGTGATAGATATGTCATGTTACTAATAGATTATTATTCCAGAATGATGTGGGTTGTCTTTTTGAAGGAAAAATCAGAAGCATTGGACAAATTCAAGATATTCAAAGAAAAGGTTGAGAGTGAAAAAGGATTGAAGGTGAAATGTCTGAGATCTAACAAAGGAAAATAATTTTGTTCTAGTGAGTTTGATTCATTTTGTGAGAAGAATGGTATTAGAAGACAATTATCTACTCCTATAACCCCACAACATAATGGAGTTGTTGAAAGGAAGAACAAAACTATCTTGGATATTGCAAGGACTATGCTGATTGAAGGGAATGTTTTGAAGATCTATTGGAGAGAAGTTGTTAGCACTATTGTTTTCACATTCAACTGAGTGCATATAAAAAGTGATATCAGTAAGACTCCTTATGAGCTATGGTTTGGTTGTTTTCCTACTGTGAGATATTTTAGAATTTTTGGAGGTAATTGTTATAACAAGAGAGATAAGAATATAGGAAAGTTTGATGCAAGAAGTGATGAAGGAATTTTCTTGGGATATGCAACAAAGAGAAAATCCTACTGGTGCGACAATAAGAGACTGAGAAAGATAGTGGAAAGTGAAAATGTGAAAGTTGATGAGAACTATGGAAAAGAAACTAGGGCATGCAGATATGATGATGGTCAACATGTTGTTCTAACACCTATTCAGACTAAAGAATTGAAGTAGAGTGATCCAGTAGAGACTGTTAACCTGGATGTTGCTGCTACCGATGAAGGGGTGCATGAACCTGAAATTCAAAATAATTAGAAGACTCTAGAGTATGTAAGATTAAATCATTCAAAAAATCAGATTATTGGTGAAAAAAATAAAGGTGTGATGACTAGGATAAGACTAGCTACTGAAGATGCATGTTTGATTTCTAAAATTGAACCTAAAGATGTTGTTGAGGCTTGCTAAGATGAAAATTGGATGAGGGATATGGAAGAAGAATTGAATTAGATTGAAAAGAATAACACATGGGAACTTGTGCCTAGACCTAAAGATAAGAATGTGATTGGTACTAAATGGGTATTGAGGAACAAATTGAATGAAGCAGGTGAAGTTGTCAAAAATAAATCAAGATTGGTATGCAAAGGATATTCACAAAAGGAAGGGATTGATTATGGGGAGAATTTTTCTCCAGTAGATAGACTTGAAGCTGTTAGATTGTTGCTTGCATATGCTACCTTTTTGAATGGTAATATTTAGGAAGAAGTCTACATTGAGCAACCTGATGGATTCTCATTATCAGATGATGGAGATATGGTATGCAAACTAAAGAAAGCTCTTTATGGATTGAAACAATCCCCCAGAGCCTGGTATGCTAGATTGGATAAGTACTTGTTGAAATTAGGATTTAATAAAGGTACTACTGATAGTAATCTATATTTCAAGATTGAGAATGATAACATCTTGATTATTGAAGTTTTATTGATGACATTATCTTTGGAGGAGATGATAACTTGAGTATGAAGTTTGTTGGTGATATGCAGAAAGAATTTGAGATGTCTATGATAAGAGAGATGAAATTTTTCTTAGGTTTGAAGATTTCATAGGCTGGAAAATGTATTTTTATATCTCAAACTAAATATGTGAAAGAATTGCTAAAGAAGTTTGTCTTGGAAGACTCTAAGCCCATTGGAACTCCTATGGTGACTGGCTGCAAATTATCTAAAAATGATGAATCTTCGAAAGCTAATCAAACTTTATACAAATCTATGGGTGGTGGACTACTATACTTGACTCAGACTAGACCTGACATTACGCATGTTGTGTGCATGGCTGCTAGATATCAAGCTGATTTGAAAGAGAGTCATGCCAATGTTGTAAAGTACTAAACAGGTTATTTAGATACTTGAAAGGAATTGTGGATTATGGTTTATGGTATCCAAGGAATGATGATTTCATGTTATGTGCTTACATTGATGCTGATTGGGCTAGTGATGTTGATGACCGAAAGAGTACCTCCGGTGGTGCATTCTTCTTGGGTAAGAAATTGGTTTCATGAGCTAGTAAGAAACAAGATTCAATTTCCCTATCTACTACTGAAGTTGAGTACATCATTGCTACTAGTAACTGCACTCAGGTAGTTTGGATGGAGCAAATATTGAAGGATATTAGAGTTATCTATGATGAGCCTACTATCATATACTATGATATTTCCAGTGCTATTATTATGTCAAAGAATCGGGTGCAACATTCAAAGACTAAACATGTATCAATCAAGTATCATTTTTTGAGTGAAAAAGTCAGTGAAGAGGAAGTGAAGCTAGAATATGTGTCTACAAAGGAACAAATTATTGATATTTTCACTAAGCCTTTCCCTGCAGATATATTTTTCTATTTGAGAGACAAGTTAGGGTATCCACCCCTCCTGATGAGAACTAGATGCATTGAGTTGCATCAATCCGGTGAACCTCACAGTATTATCTTATTGTAAGGATTGATGAGTTTATGATGCTCCTCTGGTGATGTAGTCTGTTTATATTTGTTTATATGTTTAAGGAGGAGAGTTTGATTTTCTATTTTGAGAATCTTTGGCATTGTTGTCAAAGGGGGAGAGAAGCATGCAAAAAATAGTTTTATCTTCTTGATCTTAGGGGGAGTTTTTTGGAGATGTTTTCTTTCTTTGCATTGAATGTTTTTCACATCCATATGTTACCATCAATGCCAAAGGGAGAGATTGTTGGACATTGTTGGTGCTAGGATATGTTGCTGTCATTGATGTCAACATATTCATGTGGTTGATTTCTCTGGTGATTGAAAATTGGTTTATTGGGATCATGGTTTGGTGTATGGAGTATGTCTAATATCATTATTGGTTTCAATAATCCAAAAGCTTAATTTATCTTTGTGTGGGGGAAAAAGTGAGACTAGGTTATCATGCCCTAATCCTACCTCTTGTCACACATTACGGAATACGAAAGAGCCTAGAGGTATCGCACAATTGGCTACTTCTTTTTGTGAAAGAGAGAGCCACAGGATACCTATTAGGATTTCTATTCCTTCGTTGTATTTGAAAGGTAAGATTATGCAAGTCCAATTCCTAACCCTAAAATGCAAGTATGAGCTAACAACAAGATTGCAGAATTGAACTTAAACAATGGAAAGCTGTAAACACAAGGATAAAACAAGAATGCAGATGAAACCCGGAGTCAAAATCTGAGTGGAAATGTTTGGGAGGGGGGTGCGGGCGCCACTGTCCTGATTCTGCACCTGAAACTGCACCTGAAACCACTGTTTTGCACTCTGGAAACTGTCTGAAATGCTGTCTGTCAGGAGGACCAGGGCGCCCAGCGCCTCTGTCCCAGGGACTAGGGCGCCCAGCACCCCTGTCCTGGCAAGACCAGGGAACCCCATGCCCCTGTCCTGGTATTCTGCTCTGCAATTTGGTGTGGGGTGCTGTCTCGATCTGCTTCTTCCAGATCTGCAACCTGCGGCGTTGTCCGAGTCTCGAAACCTGCACTTATATCTGAAAAAGGTGTTTGGGCGGCTATATAGGGTTTTGCCTTAGTCAAACCCCCGCTTCGGTGATTTCCACCTCCACGAATAGCCAAGTTGTATTGTAAAAGTAATGTGTGTGCAAACCTTGTGTGTGTGCAAGATCTAAAATGCAAGCAAGCAAGCTAGAGCAACCTAGAAAGTAAACCCTAATTGCTTGTAAATGATAATGTAAATGCTTTAAATCAAGATGCAAAGTGATCTAAAGCATGAATAAATGAGATATTGAAGCTTATGCAAAGACATGAAAACAACATGAAATCATACCCAACCCTCAAGGGAGGGGTACAAGCCAATCTTTAGTCGGCAATCTCCTATTGTTCTCCAATGTCTTCCAAGCCCTAAATGGATGAATGGAATTGATAAATGCTTGATAGAGGGATGTTGTAAGTTGTTGAAGTCTTCAAAGATCTGCTCTTTCACTGCATATGAGGTTCCTGAAAACAAAAATTGGATCCCTTCAAATGAAGAAAGAGAGCTCTTATGTATGAAACCTTAGGTCTTAATTCCAACTTTTGACCGACCTAGAGATTGAATATCCCGCCAATTTCTTGGGGTTAAGCTTTATTTTATGATTGGATTGCGCTCCTAAAATTTCAGGAAAAATGTCCGGGACCGTGTGCACTCCGGGCGCCATGGTCCCAGCAACTTTTCACCAAATTTTCAGGGCCGTCAGATATGATGATTTTAGAGAGAATCCCGAAGTTACAGGTGATTTCGAGATGTTTTGACCCCTGAAATTAAGCCCCCAAGCTCAGAATAGGGCCTAATTAGGGTTTTTGATTAGATGATGTATTGGAGGAATAAAATGAAAGGGGCACGCTTTAATGAAAGGGCCCGACTTTATGATGTGGAAAATGCTGAAATAGAACCTTTAGACCTAATTAATTTGATTAATTAAGTGCTAAAGGGGAAATGCAATGCAAAATGCGACTGCGCCAAGGCGGGTGCTAAACTAGGTGTTAAATTGTACTACTTTAGCAAGTGCGTACAATTTATGACGTTACATTTAGCCCCCACTTTAGCGGTCATATGAGTACTACGTGCATATGCAAGCTAAAGTACAGAAAGTAAACATCATTTGAAAAAGGATATGTCCATAAGTTGTCGGACGAAGCCCCCAGCGGTATCTGCAGTACACAGTTAGGAACCACACCCTACAAAACACACGTTAGATCACAAAAATCACCTAATGCTTACTAAGGAAGGTGATGAAATTTGTGAGTAGCTATATGCCCCCCCCTGTTTCGACTTGCTTATTAGGGAGGTGAAACAGGGTAGCATGTTTACTTACGACAAATTGTATAAGAGAGTATTGATGAGGGATGTTCACTAAAAAGGCTTCATCAGAGCACTTTTTGGAACATCCCGAGAGTAGGGGAATGAAAATACGATTCCTAGGCAACAAACAGTTCGAAAATTGCATCTCCCAAACTCAAGTTATGATGAAATGAGTGAAAGAGGAAAATTAGGGTTTTGAAAGTAAAGGTAAAGGAATGAACGTATATACCTTGAAAGAGACATTTACATTTGTCACTTTGTTGATTCTGAGTACTGTTCATTGCAGCGGAGCCCACATAGCCGTCATCATGCCTTCACAATGACCAGAGCGTCCCACGAGGATTGAGATCATGCGGCAGGCCGTGATTGACGACGAGCCACTGGACGAGGTGAGTTGACTGAACTTTGACTTTTGATTTTCTGCATTTTGACTTTCTGTGATTGTTTGCGAGTCCTGGAACCTGACCGTGGGTCCCACACAGGGCGCCATGGTCCCTGTGGGGCGCCATGGTCCCTGACAGGGCGCCATGGTCCCTTCAGGGCGCCATGGTCCCTTCAGGGCGCCATGGTCCCTGACAGGACTTGGCGAGAGCTACCAGGGTTAGCATACGATGTTTGACAGTTTGCATGAATGACTTTGATGATTGAGTACTGATTATAGTTATGTTTTTGTGATGCAGGGTCTCCCGTACATGAGAGAGCATACGGCGGGGCAGATTCTTCACAGTTTGCGAGATCAGATTCCCCGACTTACCCAGGCAGAGAGAGACACATTGTCGATAGTAGGTTTGTGGTCTATGATTCTTATGCCGGCCATCCGATTTCATCCCGTGATGCTGGTGGCACTCATGGAGCGATGGGATCCCGATACGTGCACATTCCAGCTTCCAGTAGGGGAGATGACGGTGACACTTGAGGATGTGTACCGCATTCTTCGCCTACCGATTAGAGGAGCTACTGTGACATATGCGACCGATCGGTCAGTAGAGGATTATCAGAGGGAGTAGGTATATTGCATAGGGAGAGTCATGCCGAGCGAGACGAGAGGTTGTATCATGGTCAGCTGGCTCTTACATCCTACAGGAGAGGTGCCCCTCATGAGACGTCTTATGATAGCCATCATTGCACTAGCTGTCTACCCTAATGGGTGAGGTACACACATGCATGGGGGTCTCACATGGTGCATCAAGGCTATGGAGAGACACAGGAGAGTATATGCTTGGGGTCGGAGTATGCTTGCACATCTCTATCACGACCTCGAGGAGTATGTTTTCGGACAGGGTTGCAGCTTGATGACATGCACACTTCTACAGGTGTGGATATTTGAGCACTTTACATGCACCAGGCCTGTCGGCTATCCGATGAGTACGGCTAGTGAGCGACCTAGGGTATTTGCTTATCCACTTACCAGCGAGTGGAGATTTGGAGATCTATTGTATTAGAGAGTGATAGTTGATAGATTGACAGCTGAGGTGACCGTGTGGAGACCATATCTGCGGATGCACAGATGGGATGGGATGGAGAGACAGTTAGCATGCCTACAGAGGAACCGCCTGCTGAGAGGACGATATCCACACATCATAGTCCCATTCTACTTTGACCGAGTACGGAGGCAGTTCAGGCTAGAGAAGTGTGTCCCAGCCGATGTGCCCATCTACACTCGACACTCCCGAGTCCTTCCCAGACCCAGAGCAATAGCGAGACCGATGATAGACGATATCGAGATCACAGATATAGAGGGATCCGACCAGGATGTGGTCACTGATTATGCTGTAGATCCCAGGGCACAGCGCAGGTATCTCTCATGGTTTATGAGATCATACCCAGGGCCTATCTTTCCACTAGATCATCCGACAGGCCATCCAGGCCCATGGAGACATGGAGACCGAGATGAGGATCAGGGATCCAGGTCGGAGGAGGGAGAGGGTCATGAGGAGGCAGGAGATCCTGATCCACCCACAGAGGATCAGCCTAGTGCCGAGGAGGAGGAGGATGGGGATGATGAGGAGGAGGAGAGAGATGATGATGAGGAGAACGAGGATACAGATGAGGATGGGGATGACAAGGATAGAGATGATGAGGAGAAGTCAGATGTAGCTCCTCACCATTTAGGGGATGATACCGTAGCCTTAGATCCTCCCATTGTTCCCCTACGGAGACCTGCACCTATCACACACAGATCGCTCGAGCGCGGGGAGCCTAGTAGTTCCCAGTCACAGATGCTACTATATCATGATCCCTACTGGCATGAGGGAGATCCAGGTATAGTAGATTTATATTGATTGATTGATGTTTTGATGATATAAAATGGTACTAACACAAAATCTATTCTACTGCTACAACTAATGTGCAGGAGTGGTGCTCCTTGATCCAGCAAGCAGTGACAGATATCTCTACGACAGCGCAGATCCCTAGTTCCTCACAGGTTGCTTATAGACCTCAAGGGAATGCGGGTCGGCATGATGATTTGTTTTCCCCATTTCGAGTATAGGTAGAGATATGGAGGGAGAGAGAGTGGGCTCTATCAGAGGACCTTCAACGAGCACAGCGTGATCTAGCAGCAGCTCAGGCCGAGGCTACCTCGTATCACGCTATCCTTATGGATAGGGATTGTAGGTGTTCCTCTCGGAGCCATTCACGATCTATATCATGGTATACGCCTATGGGTCCACCTGCACGGCTGGATTAGGAGGGAGCATCTAGTCGTCACTCTCCGGCCACCAGCCCTAGGGATAGAAGATGATCTTATGATGTAGGGTAGGTCATATTTTGGATGTGTAGTGACCTACCTTTGTATATTGATCCACACACACACATATATATATATATATATATACATGCTTCTTTGTTTCAAATGTGTTACCTTTAATGCCTAAACAAAGTGTATTGTGATTAAAGTTAATACATTTGGTAGATGTACATGTATGTTCCGAATTTAATTTCCATGTGATTGATTTCTCAATCCTCCATGATTAAATTGATACATGTGTGACTTAATCAAAATATTTGATCAAGTACTATATTGATGATAAGGAAGAAAGTATGCATTAAGCCTACGAATCATATAACCAATGTGATTTAATTTGAATTTAAACACAACATGACATGATTCAACTTAACACATAAAAACATTGTATAATATGTCAACATAATGAAAAATATAAATCTTTTGCAATTTACATAAAATGAATTCAAGACAAACCATAAAGTAAAGAAACACGCTTGTCAGGAACGAAGCAATATAGATTAAACAAAACATCATTTAATTCCATTTTCTCTAACAAAGATATGCTAACATATTATCCAATTTTGAAGAAGTGAGAAAGGAAATAGATAAATGATAAGAAATGAGGAATTAAGCATAGTATCTACGCAGGTGCATAGCGTTTATAGGGTCTTTAAGAGGCGTACCGTCTACATCCACTATTTTGTAAGCACCTGATCCATAATCTTCAATAACGATATATGGTCCAAGCTAATTAGGACTGAATTTTCCCTTTTCTTTAGGTAAGGCATTCACATTGCGCTGATTCTCATAGAGCACTAAGTCACCCACTAAGAAGGAAAGTTGAATAACCTTATCATTATAACTTCGTTGTAGAGTTTTGTGATACGCTTGAATATGCTCAAGAGCATTTATACACTGTTCATCAAGCATCTCAAGCTGTTGAAGTCTTTGTTCTCTATAGGAGTCATCATCTATTATACCTTTGAGAGAAACTCTAAGTGATGGAATCTCTAATTCTAAAGGTATAATAGCATCAGCACCATAAACAAGATTATAAGGAGTAGTTCCCGTGGCAATTCATACACTCGTTCGGTCGGACCAAAGAGCATAGATTAGCTGAGTACTCCAATCCTTACCATGCTTATTCACGGTTTTGCGAAGAATTTGTTCGATTATTTTATTGGATGATTCGGCTTGACCATTTGATTGAGGATAGTATGGTGTAGAAAATTGATGCTTGATATGATATTTCTCGAGGAATTGCTTCACGTCTTTATTCTTAAATGATGTCCCATTTTCAAAGATTATAGTGGAAGGTATCCCAAATCGAGAAATAATGTTTTCTAGAAGAAATCGACAAATCACTTCAGCTGTAGTGGAGCGAAGAGGAACAACTTCTACCCACTTTGTAAAGTAATCTGTTGCGGTTATAATGAAAATATGTCCTTGAGATGAAGGAGGAGAGATTTTATCGATGAGATCCAACCCCCATGCAAAGAAAGGCCAAGAGGCTACCTGAGAACGGAGTTCTTGGGCAGGAGCATGAATCAAATTATTGTGTTGTTGGCATTGATGACATTTCTTAACAAATGAAAAAGAATCCTGCTGCATAGTTTGCCAGTAATATCCCATACGAAGTAATCTTTGAACCAAGGATTTACCTCCAAAATGCCCCCCATAGGCACCTAAATGCACCTCTTCAAGAGCAATAGGGATTTCTGATTTGTTAAGACAGTGAAGGAGAAGACCATTATAACCCCTTCGGTAAAGAACATTAGAAAGAATGATATACCTAGCAGACAACTTGCGAACTCTAGCCCTGGTGTTCCTATTGGTGGAATCAGGAAAGGTACCATCAGTCAAGTATCTTACGATATGCGAGTACCATTCATCTGAGTCTATGAAGTCACAACATGTCACCAGGCTGGAATCATCTACAATAGCTGGAGAAGTAAGGTTGTGAATAACAAATTTAAGATCAACCACAGGGTCCTCTAAAGATACAAGAGAAGCCACACATGCCATTGCGTCTGCATGTCGATTATCTTTTCGAGGAACAGGTTCTATGGTGTAAGAATCAAATTTTTGTAACAAAGAGATAGCAAGGTCTTTATATTGTAATAACTTGTCTTGTTTCGCTTGATACAGTCCTGTTACTTGTCTTATAATCAGTTGAGAATCTCCAAAAATATGTATGTGTTTTATATTCAGAGCTAAGGCTGCCTTTATTCCTGCTATAAGAGCCTCATACTCAGCAATGTTATTGGTACATAGGAAATTGAGACGATAAGATAAGGGAATAGACTTCTTTGTAGGAGAAATCAGAACAACACCTGCCCCCGATCCCGTACAACACTTAGAGCCATCAAAATACAACTCCCAAGTTTCATCTTTCTCTGTACAAAGAATGAAGTCGTCAGGAAAAGACTCAAGGTTAGGGAAGGAGAAAGGTGAAGGGGCCTCAGCTAGGTGATCGGTCAACGCTTGCCCTTTAATTGCTCTTTGTGAAACAAATTTAAGGTCAAATTCAGTTAACATCATAACCCACTTAGCTAGGCATCCTGATAAATCAATTTTAGAGAAAAGATGCTTCAACGGATCAAACTTTACCATGACGTGGACTTCTGAGTTTAAGAGATAATGTCTCAATTTCTGAGTCGCAAACACCAAGGCCAAGCATTGTCTTTCTATCGCAAAATATCGGGTCTCATAATCGAGTAAGGTACGACTTATATAATAAACCGGACAATCCTTACCATCTTTATCATGTTGTGCCAATAATGCTGCAAGAGCATGAGAGGATGCAGCCATATAAAGAAGGAAGGGTTTAGAAGGTTCAGCCGGTCGAAGGATAGGAGGATTAGCCAAATACATTTTTAAATCTTCAAATGCTTGCTAACAATCCTCATTCCATTGAAAAGTGATATTCTTTTTGAGAAGTTGAGTGAAAGGAAAAGTACGATCCGCAAGTTGAGATACAAACCTACGAATAGCTTGAATTTTTCCTTGTAAGCTTTTGAGTTGAGACACATTTCTAGGAGGTGGCATGTTGACAATAGCATTTATTTTCTTAGTATCCACCTCAATCCCACAATGCGAAACTATGAATCCTAATAGTTTTCCACTATCCACACCAAAAACACATTTTCGGGGATTCAAGCGCATGTGATATTTACGAATCCTTTCAAAGATTTGATGAAGGATTTTAATATGATCTATGCGGAGAATGGATTTGGCCAAAATATCATCAACATAGTCTTCTAGAATCTTATGCATGTAATCGTGAAAGATAAGGGTCATCGCTCGTTGATAAGTTGCACTAGCGTTTTAAAGTCCAAAAGGCATCATTATCCAACAAAACGTACCCCAAGGAGTGGTGAAAGCAGTTTTGAATTGATCTTGAGGGTTAATGAAAATTTGATTGTATCCTAAAAAGCCATCCATGAAGGATAACAAGGCATGTCTTGCCGTAGAATCAACTATCATGTCAATGTTTGGAAGAGGGAAATCATCTTTTAAAGAAGCCTTATTTAAATCTCGGAAATCGGTACACATTCTTATTTTATTATCTGGTTTAGCCACAGCGACAATATTTGAAATCCATGGGGAATAATCAATAGGGCGGATAAATCCAGCCTCCAATAACTTTTCAATCTCAGCTTTAACAAGCAGAGCCACCTTGGGATTCATTTTTCGAATCTTTTGTTTCACGGGCTTAGTATCAGGAACTAAGACAATGTTATGAGTAACAATCTTAGGATCTATACCAGGCATGTCAGAGTATGTCCAAGCAAAGATCTTGGGGAATTCATGCAATAAATCTTCATATTGTTTTTGTTCCTCTTCATCCAAACATTTTCCAATTTTAATAACTTTTTCCTCATTGTAAGGATCCATCTTAACATTAGTGGTGTCACTTATGAGAAGATTACTTTGTTGAGGAGTATCCTTTAACTGAGGGAATTCTTTCACAATCTCATCATTATCCGTCTCTTTTCCAAAGTAGGCTTCAGTGTTCAAACAATAAGGGAGTCCCCTATTGTGATGATAACGAGGAAGAGTGTCATATGCTCCTAAAAATTCAGCTAAAGCATCATCGGTAGGGAAAACGTCAAAAGCACAAGCACACGAAGGATCCTCATCAATGTACTCGGGGTGTTGCATTGATAGAGAGGTAGAAATAGTATTAACACTAATACATGGTCTCTTAGAAGCTTTAGTACGCTTGCAGGGATTATAGCCAAGTCCAAAGGCATAATTGTGAAGATTATTCTCTAGAGGAACCTTTATTCCTTGTTCGTGAGTGCCACAACCATTTCCATGGTACCCATGCTTAGCAAAAATGCGAAAACCACGACCATAACGATCAGCCATTTCAGAAAGAGAAGGCGGTTTTTCATAAGACAAAGAATCAAACTCTTCAGAATTAGAGGTGCGGGGAGAAGAAGTTTGAGAAGCGGCCACAAAATTATTACTCATAGGTTCAGGTAATGTTGATTGATTTTTAGCTTCTTCCTTCTTTTCAACTTTAAGCTCTCTAGAAGGAACCTTATATTCACCTACAAAGGTGGGATTAAAATCAAGGGATCCCCAATCGTCATCTGCGAGAACCTTCTCAGGATCAAAATCCTTCTTATGTGTAGTTTCAAGTCGAGAAGAGTCTTCTTCAGGAGTTCCAGATTCGTCCAAAGAATTTTGATCATCAGAGAGTGAGGATTCATCGATAGGTATCTTATTTAAAGAGTCATCACTAGATGAGGATGGCTTAGAAGAACCCCCCTTGGAAGTAGATGTTTGCAAACAAGCTTGAAAATTAGTATCACCTATCAAGGTATATGTCTTATTGTTATAAATAAATTTTACTTGTCTATGCAATGTAGAGGGGACAAATTGCATACTGTGAATCCAAGGTCTCCCTAGTAGCAAGTTGTATGTTAGATTTCCCGACATAACATGGATAGGTGTAGGCAAAGTTACAGGCCCCACTGTGATGGGTAAGGTGATAGTACCTAATGAAGTTTTAGCCACATTATCAAAGCCTTGAATAGGACGAGAGTCCGGCTCAATTAAGGATGTATCCACATTCATCTTATGCAAAAGATTAATGCTACACACATTGAGACCAGAGCCATTATCCACTAGTGTTCGTCTTATAGCAGTGTCTTTCATGATAACCACAATCATCAAGGGATCATACTGATGTTGGATTTCACTAGTAGGCAACTCATCTTGGGTAAACACAATTTCAGCTTTAGGATTCATCACAGAGTTAACCAAAGATGCTATATTACTAGATGTATTTGGTGGAGGAACATTCAAATCTTTGAAGGCATCTTGTAACATTCCATGATGAGCGGAAGAAGTTTGAATCAAATCCCAAAGGGATATCTTAGCAGGGGTAACCCTAAGTTGTTCTATGAGATCATATTCCTTACTAAGAACTTGTGAAATACGTGGAGCTTGCGGAAGAATTGGTTGAGGATTCAGAAGAGAAACTGGAATAACAGGAGGAGGACTAGGCTGCCTATTATTTCTGGTATGATAAGTATGGGCAACTGCATGATAACTCTCTCTAGTTATTTGCTTGGCATAACTATAAGGACTTACAGGTTTTCTTCCTTGCACAATGATGATTGGTTTATTCAGAGTATGAAAGGAATCATGATCATACCCTCCTTGGACAGTAAGGAGAGGTGATTTAGGACTGTGAAAGGTGGGAGAAGGATAAGCTCCTTGGACTTCAAAGAGAGGCTTTTTATGCTCATTCAAGTTTATCATGTTAACTAATTTAGAAGTCGTGTTCTTGTTTAAAGATTTCAATAAAGCCACAAAGTCATCAAGAGCATCATCCAACAAGCATGATCATATCTATTAAAAGGTTTATCTTTTGATTCAAAAGGAGACATCTCCTCATAGAGGGGATTGTTGAAAACAACCATGTTACTAGATTTAGTGGAAGAGTTGATTGGAATGTACCCTTGAGAGGACTCATTCAACTTATCTTTCTCATCGCAACGAAATGGCATAGTAACAAGGTTTGGCATCTTTAGGGTTCAAAAACTCATCTAAAGATTCATCTAATTCATCTTGGCTATACTCATAATAATCATCATAAGCATGAACATTTTGCAAATAAAAGTCTGACATTTTGAAATAAAAGTTGCATGAAATTTAAACACACAATGCAAAGAAACACACTCTTTTTTTTTTTTTTCTTTTTTTAATGAAAATGAAATGAAAACACACTAAATCTAGATCTAGATCTAATAAATGCAATGCAAGAAGAAGCAATGATAGATTCACGTCGGGTTCACCAAAATGTGTGGGGGAAAAAGCGAGACTAGGTTATCATGCCCTAATCCTACCTCTTGTCACACATTACGGAATACGAAAGAGCCTAGAGGTATCGCACAATTGGCTACTTCTTTTTGTGAAAGAGAGAGCCATGGGCTACCTATTAGGATTTCTATTCCTTCGTTGTATTTGAAAGGTAAGATTATGCAAGTCCAATTCCTAACCCTAAAATGCAAGTATGAGCTAACAATAAGATTGCAGAATTGAACTTAAACAATGGAAAGCTGTAAACACAAGGATAAAAAAAGAATGCAGATGCATACCTGGAGTCAAAATCTGAGTGGAAATGTTTGGGACAGGGGCGCGGGCGCCACTGTCCTGATTCTGCACCTGAAACTGCACCTGAAACCACTGTTTTGCACTCTGGAAACTATCTGAAATGCTGTCTGTCAGGAGGACCAGGGCACCCAGCGCCTCTATCCCAGGGACCAGGGCGCCCAGTGCCCCTGTCTTGGTAGGACCAAGGCGCCCCACGCCCCTGTCCTGGTATTCTGCTCTGCAATTTGGTGTGGGGTGCTGTCTCGACCTGCTTCTTCTGGATCTGCAACCTGTGACGTCATCCGAGTCTCGAAACCTGCACTTATATCTGTAAAAAGGTGTTTGGGCGGCTATATAGGGTTTTGCCTTAGTCAAACCCCTACTTCGGTGATTTCCACCTCCACGAATAGCCAAGTTGTATTGTAAAAGTAATGTGTGGGCAGACCTTGTGTGTGTGCAAGATCTAAAATGCAAGCAAGCAAGCTAGAGCAACCTAGAAAGTAAACCCTAATTGCTTGTAAATGATAATGTAAATGCTCTAAATCAAGATGCAAAGTGATCTAAAGCATGAATAAATGAGATATTGAAGCTTATGCAAAGACATGAAAACAACATGAAATCATACCCAACCCTCAAGGGAGGGGTACAAGCCAATCTTCAGTCGGTAATCTCCTATTGTTCTCCAATGTCTTCCAAGCCCTAAATGGATGAATGGAATTGATAAATGCTTGATAGAGGGATGTTGTAAGTTGTTGAAGTCTTCAAAGATCTGCTCTTTCACTACATATGAGGTTCCTGAAAACAAAAATCGGATCCCTTCAAATGAAGAAAGAGAGCTCTTATGTATGAAACCCTAGGTCTTAATTCCAACTTTTGGCCGACCTAGAGATTGAATATCCCACCAATTTCTTGGGGTTAAGCTTTATTTTATGATTGGATTGCACTCCTAAAATTTCAGGAAAAATGTCCGAGACCGTGTGCAGTCCGGGCGCCATGGTCCGGGCAACTTTTCACCAAATTTTCAGGGCCGTCAGATATGATGATTTTAGAGAGAATCCCGAAGTTACAGGTGATTTCGAGATGTTTTGACCCTCAAAATTAAGCCCCCAAGCTCAGAATAGGGCCTAATTAGGGTTCTTGATTAGATGATGTATTGGAGGAATAAAATGAAAGGGGCACGCTTTAATGAAAGGGCCCGACTTTATGATGTGGAAAATGATGAAATAGAACCTTTAGACCTAATTAATTTGATTAATTAAGTGCTAAAGGGGAAATGCAATGAAAAATGCGACTGCGCCAAGGCGGGTGCTAAACTAGGTGTTAAATTGTACTGCTTTAGCAAGTGCGTACAATTTATGACGTTACAATCTTATCATATGATCTAGTTTGCTGTTTGGTTTTTCTGATCAGTGCTTTGCAGAGTTCGATATTTCCTCCAGTATATTCTGGTGTGATAAGATCTCAAGATGATATTTTGGGATATTGTTTGGGATTTTCATGTGTATCTTCATTTTAGATGGTTCGTGATTTGGTGCTCGACAAGTTATCTTTCTTCATGACAGTCGCTACTGTTTAAGTGTTCTTAAGTTTCAAATATTGATCGATGAAAATTGTATAAGTGGTGTTGGTACAACTATTGCAGATGACTCTAACATGCTTGTTGGTGTTTCCTAATTGTGTCCTATTTTTTTTGATGGTCCGCATTGATTGTTGTGCAAGTTTCTGGTGATTTTGCTGAACCGATGATATTCTTTATGTTATGTGGTTTTCTTGGTGGTATAACGTGTTGCGGTGGAGCTTGGCATGATTCCTGGTGGTGATGCATGTTTGGAAATTTGGTTTAGGTCCATGTTATATCATGTATATCATTATATTGGTCCAGTGGTCGATATTTGTATCATGTGATTTAATTTTGTAATTGTGAGTTGAGGGTTTGGTCGACCTTGTTGTCAAGGTTGATGCATTATATAAATAAGTGGTATGATCATGTAATTTGTGTATCATGGTTGTGTCTGCATTATCAAAGAGTGGTGTATGAGCGAGTAAAGGAATTGATCTTTTGGTGTGGTGTATTGAGAAGAGATTGTTCCAGGGTAGAGAAATGTGCTTAACCAGAACTATCATCAAGCATTAGCAGATGATGTTATTGAAATTCATTTCTTCCATATTGTAGTCTGAATCTTGTTGTAAGTTAGTGAGACTTCCCTGAGGGTTGTTTCCTTATAGGTTGTTTTATCTTGAGCACTGAGCTCTAGGAAGCATGCCTGAATGTAAGTGCATTCCCCATTGTAATTTTTTTCACATACTACTGCAGAGTATCATCTTATTGTGGGGAGGTTCCCACCGTGGTTTTTCCCTTAACTGGGTTTTCCACGTCAAAATCTTGGTGTTGTGTGTTGTGCTTTCAATTAACTTATCTTTGTATTGCTGCAGTTTATCAGTTTTGTATTTGTGGTTAAGTTTGTTAATCTGGTGAAAACTGATTCACCCACCCCCCTCTAAGTTTCTACATTTTTTAATTATATATATATATATATATATATGAGACATTAACTTGAATTAAATTAACTAAAAGTCTCTCTCTAGCTTGATCTCTCTTTCTCTCCCCTCAAAATTCTCTCTAGATCCCCTTAAATGACTCTCTCTCTCTCTCTCTCTCTCTCTCTCCAAGTAAGACTTATTAACACATTTCTTTCTCCCTCCCCTTAAGACTCTCTCTATCTTTCTCTATATTTCTCCCTTCCCTTAAAACTCTCTCTCTGTCTTTGTCTCTGTCTTTGTCTCTGTCTTTGCCTGTCTCTGTCTCTGTCTATCTCTCCCCGAGCAAGGTGGACTCTGTCTGTCAAATTCCCCCCCCTTTAAAGTCTCTATGTAGCTTGATCTCTCTTTCTCTCCCCTCAAAAGTCTCTCTCTCTGTCTGTCTGTCTGTCTCTCTCTCTCTCCAAGTAAGACTTATTAACATGTCTCTCTTTCTCCCTCCCCTTAAGACTCTCTCTCTCTCTCTCCAAGCAAGGTGGACTATCTCTGTCAACCTCTCTCTCTATAGATCTCTCTTTATCTCCCCTTAAGAATATATCTCTTTTTCTCTCGCTCCCCAAGTAACTCTTTCTTTTTCACTTTCTTTCTCCCTCCCCTTAAGAATCCCCCCCTCTCTCTCTCCCCTTTTAAGACTTCCTCTCTCTCTAGATATCTTTCTCTCTCCAAGTAAGACTATCTTTAAAAACATCTCTTTTTTCCCTCCCCTCAACCTGGTGGAATCTCTCTCTCAAGCTCTCTCTTGAGATAGATCTCTCTTAAATGTCTAAATCCTTAAGACTCTCTCTCTCTCTCTCATTATCTCTCATGTGTGCATACATAAATAATACTCATGTGAATGTTTATTTAATTTACATGATCTCAAGATGCATGTTTAAGTTTGATGCATGCACACGCATGCATATATATGTATTTATATATATATTTTTAATTGATACATGCATGCATGGATGCTATGTTCTCATGTTTACACAATGTAAATTCTTGATTTTTTTAGATCTTAGAAAGTTAGACAAGTTGAGATGATATATGTATATGAAATTTTAATTGGAGCATTTATGATCTTGTGTTTAAGCTTTAATTTTATATTAAAAAATATTATTGAAAGATTGAGCTAGAAATTATTTAGAAATTATTTTTGAACTTTCACTTAACTAGATATATTTAGAATTTATTAAATTGTTCATTTTAATACATGTAAGTTTACATTATAAAAATATATCGAATCTAGAGTTAGTTTGAATATGTATCTAGATCCAATAATTTTGTCTAAGGCAACATTTAACATTAAAATTTTATCCTTTTGGTGTACTAGTTCTACATATTATCATGGCAGATGATGCAATCCCCCCTCGGGAATTATTCTCATGAATGAATATTGAGATAGAAAAGTTGAGAGCATTGAAAAATAGTATTAGTAGTACAAGTGTTTATAAAACCACTTGTTAGCATATTCTTCATAGCCTTGTGGGTATTAGGGATGACATTTAGGGTACTAGTGCCTTTTCTAGTGATGCAATATAGGTGATTCTTGTCAAGAAGCAGCAAGAGGTTTGTGGTGGTTCATCCCTTACTGAGGGTCAGGGTTTAGTCCCTAAGGATACTCTAAAAGAGTATTGTTTCCCATCATACTTGGGGAAAAATGTGGTGAAGGGATATCAGGTCACTGGATGTGAGGATGAGGAAATGACTAAATTGATATACCCACATTTCCTTGCCGCTCATGGTCGTTATCCAAATAATGACCAAATTCCTCTCTATTTTTCTCAGTAGTTGTATGTCGAGGTTCATCTCAAAAATAATGTCAACTACACTAATTTGACATCATATCTGGGATAGGGTCATGGTAGGCTTGCTGACAGGGATGCTTATCTCTGAGCCAGTTGAAAAATTCCAGCACACATGGCCATTGTTGGTCAGAGGGAAATGGCTATTGCACCTTCATTAGGTCTTGAGGTAGATGATGTTGTTCATAGTACCCAACTCTGAGAGGCCATTCATAGAGTTGGTAACATTGCAGTTGTGACCGCTTTGATTTCCAATGATCAATTCAATCGATATTTGATGAGTCATCGATGCTCTTGATCATCTTTATACAATAGATCAAATGATCCTTATTTTGTAGCGAGCATCCCTTTGCTTGCTAACCTGGAGGGTCTCACAGGAGACATGGAATGTGTTACTATGATGAGTTTAGCTAAGGATCTTTTGGATGCATATGCATATATTGCATCTAAGCATCATATCCCTATAGCAGAGGTATGAGTTCATGTAGGTTCCATCTATCATGGGCCACATTCAAGACCATCTCATGATCATTTTCACTAGTTAGGTGGCCCCACCATTAGTGCACATCAAGATCCACCTACAAACCATTCTATTGTTGGCACAGAGGGAGAGGGAACACATGGTACATATCCTTTAGGGAGTGCAGTGCATGATCGTAAATCTGATATTGGCTTGGAGGATGTTGACTTTAGCATGACAACGATGGGTTATATGGATTTGTTGACACATTTAGAGTCGTGATGATGCCATCTTGGTTATACGGTCTCCTGCATTCACCATTATTGGGACATGTGGCAGCCACTCATGATGTAGATCTACAATTGAGTCTAGATGAGACTGAGAAGCATCTTGATATTTTAGTGGACATGATTATGGCTAGAGAGTCTGAGTACTATCAGATGCCACCTTCTACATAGGTAATTTTTTTTTAATATCATGAGGTGAGCTACAAATTTCTAATTTCTAATTTAAATATATTTAAGTAATTAACGAAATTCAAATTTGATTTCATGCTAATATATATATATATATATATATATATATATATATATATATATATATATATATATATATATATATATATATATATATATATATATATATATATATATATATATATATATATATATATATATATATATATATATATATATATATATATATGGAGATGCCCCTTTCTACTCTTGTCTTGAGGTCAAATTGTGTATGTCGGTGAGACTCACTTGATGATGTGGCCACCAGTGGACATGTGAGTTTTAAATTTATATATGTATATGTATGCGGGAAAAGCGGTTCAATGAAATGGAAATTACAAAAAATATTCAAAGACTTGCCCACACACCAATGGGACTCTTGGTGCAAGTTATGGAGCTATGCGGAATAGCTCAACCTCCCAAGGGGTGTTCCCTTGTTATCTATCTCACAAGACCCCTCAATTCAATGCCTTTTCTCTCTGGTCATTGAGCAAAGTGACTTAGGGATGACAATTGTAAGAATGAGGGATGCTTTTGATCAATCTTAGTATGAATGCATCCTATCTGTGCACGATTCTTAACAAATGAACTAAACTAGATGATAAGATGACAAGATTAGTGAAATACCATCCTAACATGGTATACTAGTTATATGATTTAACTAAGATGATAGAAATTTTTTAAAAATTATTATTAGATTTATTTCTATTCCAAAGAGAGGCTAATATGCTTGCTAAAAATGAGTATAAGTATGATGCTAAAGACTTGGATTTTTAGAATGAAGGATGAGGGCTCTATTTATAGGAGAAATAGGGAAATGGATGGTCAGGATTGGATGATCCTATCAAGGGTTAGGATTGAAAGTTATCAATCCATGTTTACAATTCTCACCAATGAAATGGTGATAATTGTCAACATAAGACTACATGAGAGGAGATGTAAGAAGCATTAAATGCTTGAGAAGACCTCATGGTTACCTTAGGAGGTAAGGGTTAAGCTTAGGTTAGGATTATCTATTGGATAAAGCTTTTACCCAAAGGATAAAATCTTGTGCAAGGGTTAAAGGGATAACCATGGTCAAAGCAATGAATGCTTGATGAGACCCCTGGGTTAGATGAGGGTTGAGCTAGGCCAAAAGTCTCTAACCATGCCACAAAGGGTTAGTTAAACATTAATGGTTTGAAAGAATTTGGGGACAAATTTGTAAGAGTCCTTCCAAATTTGGGGGTATTCAACAAGTTAGCTTGTTGAAGGCATAAAGGGTTTAATTCCTTTGAAAGACTTTACTCCAAATTTGAGAAGTGACATCCTCAAATTTAGGGAAAGGGGATAATTGAAGGATTTAGGCTGATTGATTAGGATTAGATGGATTCTAGAAGAATTTAGGAAGAGGGTTTAGGAGGCAAGTGGGAGATGTAGGAAAATGCAAGTGGGTGAGGGATAATAGAATTTAATTAAAATACATTGCTTTATTTCAATTGTGGTTGCAAGTGGAGGATTAAATAAATTAGATTTATTTATCTGGGGTGAACTATTTAATTAAAAGTAAATTCAATTAAAAGTAGAGAGAAGGGATTTAATTAAATAAAATGATTTATTCAATTAAATGATGTGAAAGGTTTAAGTGAATTTAAATAAATAAATTGAATAATTTATTTAATGAAATAGAGGAATGTGGATGATTTAATTAAATTAGATTTAACTAAATAGAAGGATGAGAATAAAATGAATATTAAATATTCATTTAGGAATATGGTCATTTTTATACGTCTACAGTATACATTACATTAAATTAAATTAAATGATTATTGTGTGCTTTGAAGTGTGGCACTTTCAAGAGAGACACAAACCACTCAAACACACCAATGAAACATTGCATTAGAGATTAGAATCAACAAAAAAAGTTAGTCAATCAAAAACTCTCAAAATCGTCTCATTGTCATCTATCTCCAAGGATCCCTTAAATTCAAGGTGGCTCTCAGCTTGGAAGAGCACTTTATCTTGAGATGACTACTCAAAGAACAAGAGACAGTGTATGATCTAAGATCTAAATGAATGCAACTAAGATCCTAGTGATGATTTTGATATGGATATGAAACTATGATATTGATATGGTGAAAGATGGTGAGATTGATATGAAGCTAAACTATCATGAAAATGATATTAAGATGATATTAGGCTAGCATGGAAATGCAACTAACATGATATATTGCTAACAGGATATGCAAAACGTGATAAATCTAGGCTATGATGCTACCAAATGATTTAATTACTATTATCACAGGAGGGCTAAAATGCTAAAAACTATGTGACTATAGTGTAGATGCATAAAAACTTGGATCATCTTGAAAATGGAGGAAATGGGAGCTCTATTTATAGAAGAAATGATCAAATGGATGGTCAAGATTGAGTAGTATTAACAAGGGTCAGGATTGAAAGTTATCAGTCCATGTGATATTTTCAACCCAATATCATGTTGACAAGTGTCACTCTAAGGAGGCTTGAGAGGATGTTAAGTAAGCAATAGATTTTTATTAAGATTTGATGGTTAACCTTAAGAGGATAAGCCATTGGATAAAGCTATTATCCAAGGATGAAGTCTATTGCCCAAGAGTTAAACTCTTGTGCACGGTTGGAAGATGGTCAAAGGGACAACCATCATGGGCTAGGGTGATGTCTTGTAAGAGGCATTAAATGGTTTAGAAGACTTTAGAGGCTAATTTGTAAGAGACTTACAAATTTGGGGAACTCAACAAGTTAACTTGTTGAAAAAGGTTAAGTCTTCAACACATTTTGAAGACTTTCCCCAAATTTAGAGAAGTGACTCCCTCAATTTTAGGGATGTGACATGATTAGAGGAATTTAGGCTAGTTAAGTGGGATTTGAGGACTTCTAGAAGAATGATTAGGAGGTTAATGGAAAATGTAGAAGAATGCAAGTGGGATAAATATGAAATTTTATTTAAAATAAAAAGATTTATTTCAACTAAAATTAATGCAACTTGCATTTGTAGAAAGATGCAACTCGGAGGGATTTATAAATAAATTTGATTTATTTACATGGAAGAAAGAATTTTAATTAAATGTAAATTCAATTAAAATATGGAAAGATAATTTAATTAAATAAATAGAATTTATTCAATTAATAGAATAAAGGGGATTTAATCAAATGTTGTATTTAATTAATGTCTAGATAGAAGAAAAGAGGATATTGATTAAACCCTAGTTTAACTAATAGGCGAATAAGATATAATTAAACAAATAAAATTCATTTAATTAGATGTGCAAGTTTTAGGTGTCTACATTTATAATTCATGTACATGTGTGTATTTAATGTATTTATTACTTTATTTGCAGGGATCGACTCATTCTTTAGAGCACGATAGTCATTCAGAGGATCGATCCACTAGGAGCCGGCATGATGACCAAGGTGCTAAGCCATCTAGCTAGACATTTTATTATTTATATCTTTTATATTGTTGATGTATTTTGTTTGATATATTATATATAGATACATTTGATATGATCGAGATAGACTTTATATATGTGTACATTTGGTGATCTAGACTTGATATAGATATATTTTACATGATCCAGTTTATATACATTTGACATGTTTTTGATGATCTAGATTGATCTAGATCCATATTCTCATCAATACTAGTAGTAGGAAGAAATATTTACCTTTCTCCAACTTCCATTGCTTGAAATTGTGCTACCCCTTGTCCAACATTTTCTTGAGCTTCATCATGTTGAGTATAAACTACACACAAAAAAAGAAAAAACCACTTTAATCTAGTTTTAGCATAAATTAAAGTATAACATTCAACTAAAGGGGATATCTATGGAGAGAAGTAAAGACATACATACTTGTTTGAGCTTGGGGTAACCCTTGTCCAACTTTGACAGCTTGAGCTTCAACTTGTTCTTGTGTTTGACCAAGATAAAGAGAGTATTAGAGAAATAGATAGAGAGACTAAACATATTTAATCACCCATGTATTAAGAACATTAAAAGGAGTTCAAGGTAGAGAGAGAAATAAAGATGTACATACTTGTTTGACTTTGGGTTGACCCTTCTCCAATTTTTGTAGCTTGAGCATCCACTTGATCTTGTGCTTGACTTGTAAGGAGAGTATGAGAGAGAGTATGCGAGAGAGAGAGAGAGAGAGAGAGAGAGAGAGAGAGAGAGAGAGAGAGAGAGAGAGAGAGAGAGAGAGAGAGAGAGAGAGAGAGAGAGAGTCTTAAGTGGAGTCTTAAGGGGAGTCTTAATATGACATAATAGGTCCTATTATGACATGATAGGTCATATTAGGACCTATTATTGTGCTTATAATATGACATATTAGGATTTATATGATATAATAGGCCCTAATATGACATAATAGGTCATATTAGGACCTATTATTGTACTGCTCCGAAAGTTTAACCTGTAAATTGTTTTTGACAGTTTGAGGTTTTGTTTTTTATTGTTTTGAATGTGTATCAATGGATGATGTCTCTGATTTATGATTTTGAAGACACATCAGACAAAATGCAAACAATTGTCTTTATTTTGTTCGAAGATCTAAACACAAAGTGTATGTTCGAGACTCAAATAAAGCCCACGATTTCCATTGGTTTCGCACAATAAAAGACACTTCAAAAAATTTATAGCCTAATGAAATGGATACAATGCAATAACTCAGCCCACAACCTGGAATCTTTGTGATGCAAGTGTAAGCACCCTAGTAGGGGGTACCCACTTTTGCTGTTGTCGAGAGGTGGCAGAAAGGGGCCTTTAAGATTGGAAGGATAACCTGATCACCCTCTCCTCAAAAGGCTAGAAGTAGCCTATGCAAAGCCGAGATTTCTGCCTCTCCTCCAAGGAGCCAAATGGTGAGTGTCTTGAGGGGAAAACCTGCTATCCCCTTGCATTGAAGCTATTGCACCAAGGCTTATATAGGGTGGCTTCTATTTTAATTGGTCTCTAGTAAGGGCACCATTTGAGTGGCCATAATCAGTAGTGTGTTACACTCCATTAAGGAGGTCTCCCAATTTTTTAGAGGTTACTCTCTACAAGTTTTCACGTGCCACATGAACATTGAGGGAGGCATAACATTGTTATGGCAACATGTAGCACTCATCACTTGGAATTTTCATCACAAGTGAATTTATTTATAGTGGCTTGGAGAGGCTTGGCTTCATCCCGTTACCACTTGGGTTCTTCCCCTCTTACTAGACCTTATGGGCTACCTAAGAGGGCAGGCCAGCTAAATCTATACAACTTCTAAAATGGAAAAGTGATGAGTCTGGTTTTCTGGTCACCCAATGAAGGGGAGATAATACTCACCTGTCATCAAAGGCACACAAGATATGTTTTTAATTAATCTCTTAGTTATACTATGTGCCTAATTTAACCAAAAAGTAAGTGCAATAAACTCTAGGCAGAGAGAGAGAGAGAGAGAGAGAGAGAGAGAGAGTAGTAAAGTTCTTAAGGAGAGAGATTTAATCTAATAGGAATAAAAGTATCTAGAGAGAGACTTAAGATGAGAGACTAAAAGGAGAGAGAGAGAAAGAGAGAAAAATACTAAAAATATTTAATTTAATGAATTAAGAAGACTAAAAGGGGGAGAGAGAGTACTTATCATTTTTAATCACCTTCTATTTTTAATATATTTTATAATTTCATTGATTTAAGTGAGTTGGTGAATTACAAATGATAGGGATGCATACCTCTTTTTTTCACATGATATCTTGTCAGTTCTCCTTCATGACATCTTCATTCCATTTTAGGTGAATTATTTCATAAAGTCTTATTTACCCTTGTCCTTTTATTTCCTATCTCCTTCCTTTAAAAATACATCTTTTGAAAAATCCATAATAAAAATCCACTTAAAAATGCCTTCTTTGTGAAAAAATGCAAATTAATTTTTGAATTTGAGATGTACAAAATGAAAAAAAAAACATCTACATTTATATGGAGTCATTCATATCCCGAAAAAGAATAAAAAAAACTTCTGATTGGGGTTTCTATCGAACGTCGGTAGTTAAAAAATGCCATGTTCGATTGAAAGTGGTAGTTACAACAAATATTCATGACGTGGGTTTTGATCGAACCAGATCGAACCCCTTTCTATAGAACATGTGTTCTATTGAAAGTTCCTCCTAGATGTCTCTCACAAAAAACCTCTTGGTTTCTACAAAAATCTGGCATTCGAAGCTCAATTTGGGTGCTCAAATGGATGAATTTTGACAAACCCAAATGCACCCAAGTAGTACTCGAAGCGAGTTTTTTGATGATTATTATTTTATTTTTTAGATTAACTAAACATTGGTTTCACACCAAACATCAACCTATGAGTTCAATGCTTATGGAAAAATAGTAAATGTCACCCAAAAAATTTTGAAAAATATTTATGCACTAGGTATTGAAGTCCTCTTTCCAAAAAAATAAAATAATTTTCATTACATATGCAACAAGTTATGTACGATCAAATGGACATATGTCAAAATTACAGTTAACTCGACTTAAAAAATTAATAAAAGATGAAATATTGAAGATAATGTTACAAAACCAATTGCAAACACTAGATATGGATGTTACAAAACCAAATTCAAAAGAATCATGTTCATATCTATTATATAAAAAAAGTTATGCTTGATCAAGTGAGTATCACTTTTTCAAAATGTTGTTTTTTGAAAAAAAAACTAGTTTTCAAGGGAGATAGAAAAATGGAAGCAAATTGATTCCAAAAATTATCAAAAAAATATTTTTAGAATCTACATACAAAATGAAACAAATCACTAGTTCACATTATCTACAAATTCCTTACGGTTTAGCAGTAATAGGTGTTCGAATCTGAAGTTTTTTCTAAAAATGAATATTGTAGTATCAAAGTTGACAAAAAAGTGTAACCCACTATTGTGGGTTCACCCCTTCTTGTACTTGTCTCTGAACTCATCTAGATCAGCCAACATAGATCTCAATTCTCCTTCCATGTCAACAACTCCTTCAACATCATCCCAATCATCTTGATATAAAGCATCCATATCATTTAGCTCTTCTTCAAACATAGTGTTCAAGACTCCAGATCTACTTCAAGTGGTTAAGCTTACTCAAGAGGAACCTTGCCTAATAGCAATTGTTGAACACACATCAGATGCCAAGAGGGAGGGAGCGGGGGGGGTGAATCAACATAAACTAAAATTTTGGACCTCAAACTATCAATTAACAAAGTTATTATAGATGAAAAAACTTCATAAACAATCATAAAATCAATTACATCAATTGTAGATGAACACCAAAATTTATACGTGGAAAACCCAAATTGGGAAAAACCATAGTGAGCACTTTCTCACAAAACTGATCTATATAAAATTATTTACAGAAGAGGGAGATCACGGCTCCAGACTTATAGACCAAGACTAACTACTCTTGGGGCAAGATATAAAAAGAGGACTTACAAACCAAAAGCTAACTACAACAAGGCAAGATACATATTTACAACTTTCAAAAAAAGAATTGTATGAATAAAAACATCTCAATATTTTGATTACAATAACTTTTATAGCACAATATTTGACCTTACTAAAATATTTGGACAACCAGATCTTCCTGGGAATCACTACAACTACATCAACTATCACTTCTACAAGTTGCAATACCATCTGCCATAACAACTCAAATCATAGCAACATCCTTACATCAAGTCGGATATACTCATTGCCGAATTCCACACATCTCCCTATTTCTTTCAAAAAGTCATCACATATATGTACCAATCCAAAACAAAACATCCTCACTAAGTCGGCCAAAAGGAATATTGTAACACGTATGTATATTTCTGACCCAAGATATACCACCAGACAAAAATATGAAATAGAAAGAACATAAACTGGACCTAAACCAACATCCAACGTGCAACACCAAACCAAAAGAGTACTTCACATGCAACACTAGACCAACCAATGCATGATACATCTAACTTCGATATCATGACATAATGCATGAACCCATTATATCACAAATGAAAGAGTTTGAGCCAAAAAAAGAAACACCTGAACCACACAACCAAAGTTTCCAATTTCCCTCACCATTAAAAAAACAAGCTAACATCAATTGGATCAACTACCAATACAGCCTATCAACATCAAACCATAGAAGCAATCATAGCATCTTTGATCCAAAACATAACTACAAATACTTCAACACAATATCCAACACAACTGATGTCTATACTAGAACAAATCTAGACCAAACCATTTGACATCAATGACAACATGTAACAATTATCTTCCTTAGTTGTAAAGTATTAAAAATATTATCCTCTTAGATGGATTTTCTCAGTTTGATATACCTTATAGATATATCTTTAATCACATCATGAATGAGTTGAATGGCAAGGTCATGCACATGATATGATGAAAGTTGCTTTAAAATATCCTGAAAAAATCTTGTAAGTATTGAGTTCAAGTCACTTCTTGTGGTTGTAATTGTAAAGAGTGTAGTAAACAAATATATATGAGCAAATTCTTAATAACATGAAATCTAATCAATTTAAGTTAATGGATAAAGAGAAGAAAATAAATTGGCAAAATACACATAATATTAGGATATAAAAAGAAAAAGAGAAATATATAGGTGATTCCCTTATGAGTATTCTTTTTGTTTAGGTTCCTTGACTCATGAACACATTGGCTAGAGAAGATGTTTTAGTTTCACCACCATGGACATGTTTTTAATTTAGATACCTACTCCCAGGTACATAGTCACAAAACATGAGAATGAAACCAACTTTTATACTCTCCTCCAACCATAACGAAATCAAAAAAATGTCAAACATGGACTCAACTGTCAACAAATCTAACAAACAAGATGAATTTTCTAGTAGGAACTCAAAGCCATTTCAAAACAATGAATTTATGCCTCAAAACTAGCTAAATTATTTTAAATGTTATCCTCCAAGAATTAGTTACCCATAAAAGGTATCAAATAAAAGGCAACCTATTCAGTGAGAGTAGGAAGAGATTGTCTACATGATCACAAAAGGGAAAGCATAAGAAAAAATCATTTCAAAACCATTACACTTTCCTCCAAACAATACAAAATCATTTCAGTCTGCTCTAGTAGATGGATTTGCAAACTTTACCAATTATTAGATTGTGAACTTTACAGGGCGATCAAAGGTGTTGTGCTGTAGGTGTGGCCATTTTCAGTGTATCTAATAAGACTTCAACCCTCATATATAAATTTCTTAAGGAAGTCACAACTAAATCTTAAATATTTTCAATATATGATATGATGATTTAAAAAATAAATCACGGTGAAAAAGGTGAAGGACGTTGGTATATGGTGAAGGTAGGCATAATCAACATTACATGGAGAAGGATATGCAAAAGTATCATCTATAGAGTTGTTATTTTAGAATAACAATAGACATATTTTATAAATTAGTATCAATTTTGTTTACAAAATATAATATGTGAGGAAGCTTTTCATAAAGGACTCACTTTATTTGTTAAAGGGAAGTAAGAATTTTCAAACAATTTTGGTTTTTATATCAGTTATTAAGACTTTAAACTCTCAATATTTTAGCTGCTGCTAGTTTTATGCTAATCTATTTTTTTTAATTATGTTAGCAGGGAGAAGGCCTTGAACCTAAAAAACAACAAAATCATAGAGTTGCAACAAAGCCCTGACCCCAAACAACCAAACAAAGAGAGCTAAAATCAACCTTCAGAAATAGTCAAATGTAACCATGTTCCTCTAGCTAAACCTACTAATTCAAACTAATCACCATCTTCCTATCATAATACTAGTATGTCGAGTGTCATCAAAATTAAATAGAGAAATAGTATTCACCATCAACATAAAGTCCAAATTAAGAGGCACGCAAGCCCAAAATCTTATAACCATAATAAAAAAACCTAACCTCCTATACCAAGTAAAGTACTTAATAGAATAATGAGAGGAATGCCTAATCATTCTTAATCAAGTTCCAATTGTGCTTCAACTTGTCAACCTAGATGACCCAAGTGTCCTCCTGCATGTCTTGTCTGCCTTCCGCGTCTACCTCTTTCTTCCCTAGTTTAGTTAGCTTACTTTTTTTCTTTTTTAATTTTCTCCATCTAGACACCACTCCCATAAGCGCCTTGTTCATCATCCCATCAGTGATTTCACAGAGAGAACTAAAAGCTTTGCACAAATTAACAAATTTTTGTTTATAATCTTCATTTTTTTCTTCCAGGCTAAGAACTTGTTATTTGAGCTCATTTATCTCATCCTCCATGTTATTTGCATTTTGTTTATCCCACAACATTTCCTGAGAATAGGGGACCATATCTCAATCCTCCATATTGTTGGAGGGATGTGGGCTCTGGTCAGAATTTTCAAAATCTTCATCCATTTAACTCTTTTCCTCCATTTATTCCTTAAATTGTTCCTCTCGGTCCTATTCTTCAGCTTGGAAATCTTCATCCTTCGAATTGTTAGTAGATATCTCCTTAGTTTTCTCTAAATTAATGGGCTCCTCAAGGTTTGCCATCCTCTCTTTAGTTTTAGTCATGCTTTTCTTTTCTTTTGCACAAAGCCTAGCCGATCTTCTTTCCCCCAAACTACCATCTTTTCTTTCTTTCTCCAAAACCTTCTCCTTATCATCTTCGTAGTTATGGAGTTCTAGGTCAATTGTGACACTCTTCCTCACCGAATCTTTCCCTATCTTTTTGTCTTTATCCAAGCTATTTCCTAGGGGCTTCCATTTTTCTCTTGTCTGGGTTGATATTCAAAAGTGCCACCTCTAGGGGTTCACTTTCCTGTAGCATTAGGGTTTTCTTACCCTTGGAACTACCCGAGGGAGTAGAGTCTGGAGAATGGAGGGGTTTGGATTCAATTAACTCTATCTTAACAAATGACCCTTGTTTTTTCTTCTTTTGCTCAACATTACCCGGTAAGGATAGAAATTGACTACGATTCGAAGAGTGGTCAAAGGAAAATTTATACATGAGGTAAATTAAGCCTCGGTGATTCTATGGATTGGCTCCATTAGCAATGAAGGATTCTAGGGATGAAAATAGAAAATATGGCATATTAAGCTTGTTGGCAATTGACACTCATTCGATGACTTCTGATGTTTGATTTATGGTCTAGGGTTGTCATTGATGGCAACTCTTAGTGATTTGATCCGAGGATCATGACTCATCGCATCCAAAAGTTGGAGTTAATCGATAAAATAGGGCATCTTAGTATCATTTTGGTCCGAAATGATTTTTGATGATTGCAATGTTTTTGGTGATTGATTTTGTGATCTCAGTGAATGGGAAGGTCCTTAGGAAGCATGCAATTATAATCTTTTGGTTTGGTGCTATACTTTGTTTGACATTGAAAATGACTTGAAGCTACACGTTACACTTATTGAAGGCTTCTTGAAGGAGATTACTTTTGTGTTAATACCGGATATATAAGATCAAATTGGCGATTGATTTCCAGTGCATTAGTATTGTGGCGATCAATTTTGGTGCAATTGAGTGCACTTTTACGTGTGCATTTGTTTCACAGACAATTCAGTAGCTAATTGAGATAGAAACAAAATATTTAGTAGAGCAAAGACAGTCAGAGATTCAGTGCTTAACCATAACTCATTCTCACATTATCAGATGCTACTTGAGAGTTAATTTTATTGTATTCTCTCATTGTAATCAAATTGTAAGTCAGTGAGACTTCCCTGAAGGTTGTAGCCTTCCGGACAATTGTAATTGAGCAGTAAGCCTGAATGCAAGTAATTTAGAATGTAATATTTATGTACTCCTCACCATAATATATAAATATTGTGGGTTTCATCCCCACCATGGTTTTTCCCTTTCCAGGTTTGTAGATCTGTGGTTTATTTGTTGCTTGTTTATGTTCCTTTTTGTTGTGCATTGCTAACTGGTGGATAAAGAATAAGTTTCTGGATTTAATTTCTAACAAATCACTAATTCATCCCCCCTCTTAGTGATCTCTTATTATGACAATTGGTATTAGAGCCTAGTTCCTCTGAGGAAGCTTAACCACTTGAGGAAGATCTAAGAGATTGATTCAATGGATTTCAATTTTTAGAGACAAATCAATGTGGCACTTGAGGATATTGATGCAACTAGAAATGAGATATTACCTTGAAGAAGAACCTGAAAGCTACTGATGAATTCATTAGTGAGCTAAAGGATCAAGGAAGTGTTTGTAGAGAGAAGAGGATGGAATTATTGGACAAGTTGAAGGAGAAAGAAGATTAGATCATGGAATATCAGGACAAAGTTGATGAAGTTAACAAGAATGAGATGCAATCCATTGTGATGAGGCTGACTAAGGAGATTGAGGACAAGACAAAAAATGAAGAGAATCTATGATGCCGGAGCATCCAGGAGGGCAAATGAACAAAGGAGGACACCAAGGACTAAGGAGAGTGATATGACATCACTAGAGGTCAATTGGAATGTTTTGAAGCCTATAATGGCCTATTGTAATGTTGAATTCAATAAATTATGTAAAAATCCTAAAGGTCCTGATAAAGGCCTAAGGACCAAAATGCAATGTAATAGGATGATGGAGTCTAGATAGGTTGGATAGGAGTTTATTGTGATTTAATGATCTTATTATGTCAAAATAAGTTGAATGGGATAGGTTTTAGTTGATTAAAAGTATTAGAAATAAAGTTGAAAATTCAAATTTTGAATTTCAACAACTAGTTCCAGTTTTGGTGGGAAATAAGTTTTAGAGTTGTTTTGACATTTTAATCACTTGGATTAGTTGGAGATTGGTTGGAGTTGGTTGGGGAAGGTCTTATAAAGTCTCTAAAGTAATTTTTGTGTGGTTGGATGATGCTGGTACGGACTTGTACGGACTGTCTCAGAAAATTAATTAAAAAACTCTTTATTTGCTGTCAAATCCTTGTTTTTTCATGCTTTCTTTGCATTGAAAGGCTAAGGGATCATCATTGCTGTACATTGGGGGTTTATTGGTTATTCCTTTGATGTATTGAGTGCATTTTTGAAGTCTTGGAAGTATCATATTTTTATTTATTGCTGACTGTCCCAGAAAAGACAGTGATTTTTTCACTAATTTGTGAATTTCCAAGCATGTAAGGATCCATCCTATGAATGTACAGGTCTGATTCTCATAGGATGGATGCAAAATAACATGTAAAATAGTTTACTAACCCATGATTGACAGGAAGGAGTGAAGAGTGCAGGTGTACACCATGAAAGTTGCATGAAAGTTGAAGAAAAGTGACTGGAAATGAGTGAAAATGAAGGCTAGAGTGTAGCAGCAGAGAATCTAATTGAACAAGGGGGGTATTTTATGCATTTAAGTGTCTAGAAACACCATTTTAAAGGTTTTTGAACTTTGGTTGAGCCTTGGAAGTGATTGGAAGTGATATTTCTAGAAAGCCCTAGGGAAAAGGGTGATTTAGTGAGGTTTTTTGGTGTTTGGGTATCTAGGAGTGCAACCAAGACCTAAGACCTGAAAAATCCTTGGTTTGGGAACATAATAAGAGACTGTACAAAAGGGTTTAATCTGGTGTTAAGTTTTGTTGGTACTTCCTTTGTAAAGTGGGTGGTTTTTAAGGCTAAAAAGGGGCACATTTGAGGACAGCAAAGGGTCCGTCCAAAACAACCTATATTGGTTTTATGATATGTTGTGTAAAATCCAAATGGGTGTCTAAATATGTAATTTTTTTGTCAAGTGTTTTGGGATGATTTGGAGAAAAGTTGAAAATACCCGATTTGGAGGCTACAAGGAATAGAGCCTAGAAGAGCAAGTTTGGTTTATGAGTTTGAGTCTGAGTTTGGGGGTGTGTAGAACCTTTTATTATGGTGTTTGGGATGTTTTAAGACCAATAGAGGTGTTGGAACAAACCATTTTGATGTTATCCTTGGTTGGGTGTGTTGAGTTGAGTTTGGTTTTGAATCACCTAGCATGTAGAGGATCCTTTGATGTGTCTCCTTGAGTTGATTTAATCCTTAGGGAGAGTTCCAGAGTTGATCTCTCTGCATCAATCTAGCACAATCATTGAAGGAAAGAGTTGATGAATGCTTCAGGCTTACCTATGAGAATGATCAATTGAATCTTGAGTTGACACAATCCAGGAATAATGGTCAAGAACTTGAAAGATAGATTGTTACCCTGAGGGATGAAATTGCTACTTCTAATGAATACAAAGACAAATTCAAAGCTAGTTCAACAAGGATTGATGAGATGCTGGAAAGTTAGAGACATGGAAAGGATATACGAGGCCTAGGATTTGAGAAAGGTGAATCCTTCGGATCTGGACAAGGAAATGTAAAACCTGATTAGAAGAAGAGAAAAATACCTTCGGTAAGACAACCTAATGCCCAAAAATTCAATGGGAGATGTTTTACTTGCAATAAGTTTGGTCATATGGCAAGTCCATGCAGAAGTAGGATGAATAATGGAATGATGAACAACATGAATAATGTTCCTACCTTTACCGGTTAGTGTTTCATATGCAATTATTTTGGACACAAGTCAAATATGTGTAGATAAATAATGAATAAATTTCAAAACAAGAGATGCTATGCTTGTGGAATGTTTGGACATATCTCTAATCAATGCAGGACAAGACCAAATCATATGAACTTCAGATCTATGCAGAATAATGTTGTTTGCAGAGAATGCAACAAAATCGGTCACATTGCAAAGTACTGTAGAAGCAAAAATAGTGCTCCAGTAGATAAGAACAAATCAGATGAAAATGGAAAGGAAAAGGTTGATGAGATCAGAGATCAGCATAAGAAGATATGGGTAAAGAAGGATGAATCTAAGGAAGATGGTGGATCTGTACCTAAATCCGGTGTAAAACCTTTATCCAGTAACTAGGGCTTCTAGACTTAGGGGGAAGAAAAATAATGCAAAGCTTGCATTACCCCTTGATGAGATTTGTAGTTGATGAATTACAGATGACAAGAATCAAATTTCTGTTGATATCTGGGATTCAGATGGTTGATTTTGGCATCCAGAAGTTGAATAGGGCATCCAATTAGATATCTGAGGTGAATTTATTTCAAAGTGAAATTAGGGTTTGCAAAGTTAAAAGGGAAAATATGAGAGTCATTCTTCACTTTGTAAATAATGTTTTCAAGTTGAAGAACAAAGACGATCAAGGCTTCCAGGTGATCAAAGAGCTAAAAGCGATCCGATGAGTGATCTAGGGCATCCGTCAGTCAGTTGAGGTATTTTTTTGAAGAATGTTTCTAAGTTTGGTTTTCTGGAATTTGAAATGGCATCCTCGTCTTCCATTGCCACCCCACTGGTTGTTGAGGTCAAGGATAGGACCCATCCTATCTTCAAGAAGCACCCTTACAAATCTATGGAAGTCAACTCGGTTGGAGCTTTCTCTTTCATTCTGCATAGAGTTTTGCACGTTGATGATGTATGAGCCTACATTCACTGTGAGATTGAGGAAATTGGCACTGAAGACATTTTGGATCTTTATATCGACAACATCATGGATGAGATTGACAACCCCAAGCCAGAATTTGTGCAACTGTCGAGAAAGGGTTTCACTCAGTTTGTGAACTTTCCATCATTCGATGAAAATGAATGGGTGAGGTATCTATTGAGCAGGATCCATGCTGAATTTATATGGCTAAAATAACCTTATAAGATTACTATAGAATACATTAGGGCAGTAACCTATTTGAATCAAATCGATGACAAGCCAAGGTTATGCAAAGTCACAAAGCCTACTGCCAACAAGTTAACCAGTGTAGAGTTTGATGGGCATTCAATGAAAATCAACACAATCAAGGAAGATGATCAGTTTGATGCAATGGTAATTGGCTAAAAAGTGTATTGGTCTAATTGACTAAATTCTATATCTAGCACTACCATCCATGCAGCCTATAAAATGGTCAAAGAAGATGCTCATTATGACCCGTGTAGTGTTCTGTTGGAAGAGTTGCTGATAAATTTGAAGAAAATCAAGCAAGACAAAAAACATGTCTTCAAATTTGGTTCCTTGGTTATCTATCTGGCACTTTACTTCATGAATCAGATCCTCAAAACTAGTAGAGTTCATTGGGATTTTGATAGACCAGTGGCCCAACAAATATAGCAGGGGCTTGACAGGATGGGTAACAAAGACAATCAAAATGCTGCTTTGTGGGCATTCTTCAAGACTTTTTAGGACAAAATGAAATAGAGAGTCAGAATCCTTAAGAAAATTATGAAGAAGTATGAGGGGACAATCTACTTTATGGTGAACAAAGATAAATGTCTTATGGAAGTGGTTCAACCCCAGACAGTATGGATAATGCCTATGGGCTATGAGGCTAATGAAGCCACTTTGGATGCCTAAGCACAACACCTGCTCAATGCTCCAATAGACTCCAAAGAAGAAAGGTTTGGAATTTTCCAAGAGAAATCAATGGAGTTGCATACCAAGTTCACCGAACCAACTAGAAAAATAAAAGTTGCAAAGATAGTATAGGAAATCCTTGTTGAATAAGGTCACCATCGAGAGAAAGTTAGAGATGCTAGAGCTGCGAGGGATGTAGTTGAAAAAATGAAGAAACAAAAGACTGCACCTGCTCCAGTTAAAGTAAAGGTGAGAGGGTCTTCTCCCGCTCTGATGAAGACACCTACTAGATCAAAACCCGGTTCATCTGAAAAGGGTAAAGGTATTCTAAGGAAGAAACAAAAACCCCAAAGAGAGTATGTGGTAGTCTCTCTGGTGCAATCTGAAACTAAGTCAGATGCAGACATTCCAAAGGCTCTGAAGAAAGGAGAGTTTGCTAGAGTTATCAAGAAACCCCAATCTAGTGATGAGAAGAAATAACAGAAGGAGAAGAAAAAAAGGTCTGATCCTATATCAACAAGCAAGATTAAGAGAGGAAAGAAGACAAAATCAGACTTGGATGAGGCTATAGAATCTAGTAAGATGAAGACTGCCAAAACAGAGTATCATATTATTCCTCCACCGTCTATTCAAGAATTAATTGATGAAATTATTAAAGATGGAAACTTGAAGAACATTTCTATATATTATAAGAATATGGATGATAAGGATAAGAGGCATATTGAGGAAGCTGTAATTTTGTACATGGATGTATTTAGTAAAGCATTGATTGAGTTAGAAAAATATCTTCCAAAAGACTTATACAGTCTAATTGATGCTAGGAGAAAATCTACTAGCGAAATAGATAGAGAAATAAAGGAGAGTGAACTAGTTAATCAGTGCACTAGTATCACTATTAAGGAAATTGACAGATTAATTTTGTTAGCAAATAAAAATGAATTCAGGAGAAAGCATAGAGTGAACAAATTGATGGTTGGCTGAGTTGGAGAAATAAGGAGAGAAACCAGTGCAATCTGGAAGAAGTTTCTTACTGAGAATCGACTTGTAGAAACTATCTCACAAGATGAAGCCACTCAGTAAGAAAATCCTTCGGTAAATGATGTAAATAAGGAGGACAATCAGGATGTTGCAGAGCAATAAATTTTGGATTCTATTGAGGTCGAGCCTACTGAGGTGAATGTTAAATCAGCTGAGGCAGAGGTTGGTGATGAGGCACCTAAAGAAGGCAAATCCAGAAAAGTCGAAGCTGAGAAAAAGGTAGAGGAAGAATAGGAGAAACCGGATAAAGGAAAGGGTAAGGAAACATAGAGTCTGATCCTTGTGGAAATTTACATAGCTAAAATTCAAAGCCAAGGGAGTTTTACGTAGTTTAATATCAGTTTTGACAAACCCTTCAATCATCTATGTCTCTGACAGAGAGGATGATTGCTAATGTTGCTCTCCAAGCACAAGCCAATCAGGATTTAGCACAGTCGGAATCAGAAGAGAAAAGACTTATTTAAAAATCAGTTAAATATTTGGAACCAAGCGTGTGCACAAAGATGGTGGTTAGAAAAGTGGACACCACCCAAAAAAAACTTGGAAAAACAAGCAGCGCGTACGCGGTTTTAAAATTTGAAATTCCCGCGTACGCGCTTAGGTTTGTTCTTCCCGAGCCTAGAAAAGGTAGCGCATATGTGCTGCTTTTAGGAAAATAAGCGTGTACGCGCTACATCTAGGAAAATGAGTACGTATGTTCTGCTCATAGGAAAATAAGCACGTACGTGCTAATAATCCAAATAAAACCATGTACACGGTGCTTGGTAAAAAAGTTTAAAAAAAAAACTGGGTCTCATTTACTTGTGAATCGCATTTTTTACTTCATTTTTTCCCCATTTTCTCACCTAAACCATGAACATGGTGCTAGATTTGTCCTCCAGGCTATGGATCAAGGTTAATTTTTGTTTATTTTTGTCTTTCTTTTTGGTTTATGCAATTTGTTTTACATTTTGAATTTAAATTCATTAATTTTGATTAGGTTTTTTCATTTTTTGTTTCAAAAACCAAATTCTTCTAATCTAGAACAAGAACAACCAAATGCACCTCCTGAAAACCCACAAGAACAGCCAAATGCACCTCCTGAAAACACACAAGAACAACTCCCAATTCCTCCTTTTGACCACACAACCAAAACACAGGAAGAATTAATTAATCAGTTAGGACAAAATACGTCTAAAATCAATAGACTGATTGTAAAATTGAAAACTTTTGAACTTGACCATCATCAATCCCTCGCCACTAGCCTAGAAACATTAGCTAGTGGTGCCATAGTTGTTTCCACAGAAATTACCAAATGGGGAAGCTTTAGGGATATGTGTCATCAATTCTATGCCAATGGGCTATCATACGATGGAGTAAAAAACAAAAGTATTTCTAAACAAAAAATATGTGCCCTTTTTGTTGATCCCAAAATTGGTCAGTCATTACCTCTTAATGCAAAGAGGCTTCCCATACATTGGTGTACCAATGCGCAGATGAAGAATCATTTTTCGCAGAGGTGGTGGATGGTCTTTGATGATCCACCTTGTAATAATTATGAGGTGCCATTATATTTTTTGAGAAAAATATTTTGTGAGTTTGTGCTCAATGTGCGGCCAAACTATTTAGACATGAGAGAGTTTCATGGTAGAGGTGGTGGCTCTGCCCAAGATAGACCTAGAGCCTGTAGGCGATTAGCCACAGAGAGTCGCTGCCCCCTAGCACCCAAACCCAAGGTGCATCAGGATGTCCCATTAGAGCTGAAAGAGTTGATGGAGCTAAAGACTCTTCAGGCGGCCACAACATTGACTGGTGCCATCATCCAGCATGGGACGTCATTAGCACACCCTATTGTATTGGATGATGAGTCGTTAGAGGGTGATAGAGAGCCCATCGAGCATATGTGTGTCAGTTGATTGGGGATATGCTTGGGGATAGATGATGTAGCTAGTGCAGATGGATACTCATATCATTTGTGCATGATTTGCGGTTGTATATGTTAGGCTCACACGGTTGAGGATGTCGCGCTGATAGTTGAGTTGATGAACATGGTGTTTTCCCATAAGCCACAGACACAGGTGTGCTGATTTGAATTCATAACATTTTATTTATCAGTCACTTTAAATTTGTAATTACATAAATGAATTTTCATTTATACATCAATTTAAATTGAGACAAATAATATGTATTTCATGATGCAGTAGCGGTATCCCATACACCTCCCCCAGTTACTATAGCTGCAACTTCGATGCCTGAGGTATAAATTTTGTAACATGTTAAAATAGAATAGTACACTTTGAATTCAAAAAAATACAAGATATACTATCTTTAATGCTTGGTCCAATTTCTAGTTTGTAGGTGTTGACAGGGGATGAAATGTCCCAAAATGATGACATCATGCTCTCAGTGATCGATTTTGGCCTACAAGGCTATACGGTATCATATTTTATACAACTCTTTTTATGTATTGTTTTGATGGAATATGCAAGTCATTTCATTTTAGATTTTTAAAATTACATTTAATTTATTATCTATACTAATATCTCATGTTAATTTTGTGTTTTTAGGGTACCCCCTTCGTGTCTAGGGCTTGTCCTAAGAAAAAGAATTCCTCAAAGATGCCAAAACGTGTGAAGAAGGTAATTGAACACATTTTTAGTTGTACAATTGTTTGAAAATGTTGAAATTGAGTATTAGTTGGGGTTTGTAGATTGATTAGTATTTTTTTGTCTATTTTACATGTACAACGGCCATTGAGCTTTGTGGATATGTTGAATGCACCCGATTCGCCCACGGATCAAGAGAGGGCAGAGGTATGTATCTCTACTTTATTTTCTTGATTTCCTGATTATATGCACGCGTACATGTGAACTTGTGATATATTATAATCTTATAATTTTTTCATACAGGAAATATCCATACCTATTTTGTCAATGATGAACTCTCCTCCTTGCATTGGAGAAGCATCTCAGGATTCGGTACACTTTTGTTTGATATGTAAAATTAATTGTTTTTAACCTTCAATGCTTATCATTATATTAATTGTATTTATTCTTTGTACATTTTTGGTATACGTAATAGCGACAGTTTCTACATCGATCGTGAGCCATCCTCAATCCATTGGAGAAGTATCTCAGGCATAGGTATGCCATTGTTCTCTATATTATAGCTTTTAAGTGTTTTTAATATATTTATGTTAGTACATTGTATTAATTGTACATTTAATCTACAATAGACTCCTTTGCGGTATGACCATAACGTGGATCCATTTAAGTATGTCTTCAAGAAAACTCCTAAGAGTGACAAGGAGAGGAGAGCGAAGACATTAGCTCCTGGATCAACTGATGAGGTAATCTAAATTTCAATTGCAAAGGAATTAAAGTTAAATGCATAGTCGTGTTGTTAATTGTGAACTATTTTCTACAAAAGAATTCTAACTTGGCTTTTGAATTGTGGTTTTGCAGCCATCTACAGAGCCGCATACTGCACCGAAGAGGCTTGATTTTGATGATCCACCACATATAGTGTTAGTTTTGGTCATAGAATGACCAATACATGTAGATGTATTCTACATTTTTATTGTATATCGATTTGGACGTGGCATATGCCACATTTTTGTAATACTTGTATTGACTTGGCAGACATGCCTTTTTTTATATATATAAATATCGATATTTGATCCAATAAATGTGTAATGAGTTCATTATTTTGTATTCATTGTATTTTGTGGTTGTCCTTTTATAAATTTAAATGAATATTTGCATATGTAATCAACAATATGAATATAAACAACAAAAATATAAGATATTAAACATTGCAATAGTGGAATATGATTTGATAAAATTTCAAAAATGTTGAATTAACCCTACAAAACTCCTTGTATTCAGTTCATTATTGTGTATTCGATATATTTGGTGGCTTCCCTTTTATAAATTTAAATGAATATTTGCATATGTAATTAACAATATGAATATAAACAACAATGTGTTTGGTGTGAGAGCACCCTCATGCACGCAATGGTCAAATTTTGTTCATCGTGTGAACAAACCAACATTGTGAGCACATTCAGGTGGGCAGGTTTATGCTAGGCATGCCCCTATCATGCATCCCAAAGCACCAGAACATTGAGAGTCATACCCTACCGGTGCGATCTCTCAAGCGCCCTCAGTCCAAAAAATTGTCAAAATTTGATGGATTGTTTCTTCCAATCCAGGACACATACGATCGATTTGTTTGATCCCATGGGGTCACGTGAGGCTCCTCTACAATTCCCTATCTTGGTTTTCGATGACTCGGAGCCATTTTCAATTCATAGCATTTTTTTGCCTGCACCAAAAATCGTCAGTTGCTTGCAAGGAAAAGTTGCAAGATTGGCTAGAATTGATTCGGTTCATTGTATGCACAAACTAACATCGCGAGTGCATTTGAGTGGGCAGGTTTATGCTAGGCATGCCCTTGTCGTGCATCCCAAAGCACTAGAACATTGAGAGTCATGCCATACTGGTGCAATCTCTCAAATGCCTTGAGTCCAAAAAATTGTCAAAATTTGACGAACTGTTTCTTCCAATCCAAGACACATATGATTTTATCTGTTTGATCTCATGGGGTCGCATGAGGCTCCTATACAATGGCCTATCTTAGTTTTTGATGACTCAAAGCCATTTTTAATTAGTAGCATTTTTTTCGCTTGCTCCAAAAACCGTTAGTTGCTTGCAAGGAAAAGTTGCAAGATCGGCTAGAATTGATTTGGTTCATCGTATGCACAAACTGACTTCACGAGCACATCCAAATGGGTAGGTTTACACTAGGCATGCCCTTGTTGTGCATCCCAAAGCACCATAACGTTGAGAGTCATACCCTACTGGTGCGATCTCTCAAGTGCCCTAAGTAAAAAAAAATGTCAAAATTTGACGGACTGTTTCTTCCAATCCAGGACACATACGGTAAATTTGTTTAATCCTGTGGGGTTGCATGAGGCTCCTATACAATGGCCTATCTCAATTTTTGACGACTCAAAGCCATTTTGAATCAGTAGCATTTTTTCGCGTGCTCCAAAAACTGTCAGCTGCTTGCAAGGAAAAGTTGCAAGATTGTCTAGAATTGATTTGGTTCGTCATATGCACAAACCGACATCACGAGTGCATCTGGGTGGGTGGGTTTATGCTAGGAATACCCCTATTGTGCATCCCAAAACACCAGAACGTTGAGAGCCACACCCTACCGATGCGATCTCTCAAGTGCCCTGAGTCTAAAAAATTGTCAAAATTTGACGGACTGTTTCTTCCAATCCAGGACACATGCGATCAATCTGTTTGATCATGTGGGGTCACGTGAGGCTCCTCTACAATGGCCTATCTTGGTTTTAGATGACTTGGAGCCATTTTCAATTAGTAGCATTTTTCGCCTGCTCCAAAAACTGTCAGTTGCTTGCAAGGAAAAGTTGCAAGATTGGCTAGAATTGATTCGGTTCATAGTATGCACAAACCAACATTGTGAGCGCATCTGGGTGGGAAAGTTTATGCTAAGCATGCCCCTTTCATACATCCCAAAGCACCAGAATGTCGAGAGTCATACCCTACCGGTGCGATCTCTCAAGTGCCCTGAGTCCAAAAATTATCAAAATTTGACGGACTGTTTCTTCCAATCTAGGACACATACAGTCGATCTGTTTGATCTCGTGGGGTCATGTGAGGCTCCTCTACAATGGCCTATCTCTTTTTTTGATGACTCAGAGCCATTTTCAATTAGTAGCATTTTTCTGCCTGCTCCAAAAACCGTCAGTTGCTTGCAAGGAAAAGTTGCAAGATTGGCTAGAATTGATTCGGTTTGTCGTATGCACAAACTGATGTTGCGAGCACGTCTGGGTGGGAAGGTTTACGCTAGGCATGCCCCTATCATGCATCCCAAAGAACCAAAACTTTGAGAGTCATACCCTACCAGTGCGATCTCTCAAGTGCCCCGAGTCCAAAAAATTGTCAAAATTTGATAGACTATTTCTTCCAATCCAAGACACATACGATTGATATGTTTGATCCCATGGGGTCGCGTGAGGCTCCTCTACAATGGTTTATCTCGGTTTTTGACGACTCGGAGCCATTTTCAATTAGTAGCATTTTTTTGCCTACTCCAAAAACTGCCAATTGCTTGCAAGGAAAAGTTGCAAGATTGGCTAGAATTGATTTGGTTCATCGTATGCACAAACTGACATCATGAGCGCATTCGGGTGGGCAACTTTATGCTAGGGATGTCCCTATCGTGCATCCCAAAACACCAAAACTTTAAGAGTCATACCCTACCGACGCAATGTAGAAGTTGCTTGACAACTTTTTTGACAATTTTTTTGACAACAATGACAATTTTTGCTCAAATTGTATCTAGTCTCAATGTATGACCCCTATGACCCGATAATGACTCAAATAATTATCCATGATTATACAAGAATCAAGAATGCTCATGATTGACTAGGGACACATCACATATACTCAAAACATAGTCACAAAACATTGACACACAAAATAGTCACAAAACATTGTCATATATTATTCAAAACTTTGCCTCTAAATATGATCAAATCAGCTCTTGGCTATTTGATTATACAAAAAATTGTCTTACAAATCATCTCATGGGCTTTTATACAAAATTTGGCATTACAATATGTGCGATTCAGCTCATTAATATACAAATCATCTCATGGGCTTTTATACAAAATTTGGCATTACAATATGTGTGATTCAGCTCATCGCCATTTTAATATACAAATCATCTCATGGGCTTTTATACAAAATTTGGCATTACAATATGTGCGATTCAACTCATTGTCATTTTAATATACAAAATTTGGCATGTACATATGTACAAATCAACTCATTGCCACTTAAATATACAAAATTATGCTCCTAAACATGTAAAATCAGCTCATGGGCATTTATATATACAAAAAATGAATATAGAACAATTCGTCGATGATTTATACAAAATTCTCAAAATCATTCTACTCTGAACCGTAGAATCAATCAAGTGAGCCTTCAAGATTGGCTCTAACCCGTATTGTGTCAAGTATTGCCTCGTGGTCAGATTCACAAACTTTCCATAAAATCTTGTTATGAGGTCTACCACGATACTTCATCAAATGATATTTGTTGCAACAACAAGGTTAGAGAAATGAAGAATATGTCTGTGTGTTTCAAAGTCCTCGAACAACCAAACATCATAATTCTTGATAGGGTATCTCCGAAGCCATGTTCCTATCATGACAACAGACCCTATTGGGTACTCAATACCCTCTCCATCAATGATTGTGGTTGTCAATTTTCTTTTAGGCTCAACACAACGACACAAATAGTAATATGTTCCTTCTTCATTGTTCTCTTCTGCAACAACTGCATACACGTGACCTGTATTTTATAAAGTGTTAATTAATACCAAAAATAAAGTATGATGTACAACAAAATGAACCAAAAAGAATACTTGCAAAAAAATTAACTCAAAAAATCACCTGAATCCACTAGGTCGGATACATGGTCAAAATCTACTGATGTCTCCATCTGGCTCAATTGTAGTGCTTTGGAAATTTGATATGAATCAATGGGAACCAACGGTCTATAAGACCATTTGTCAACCCACTCTTCTGATTCACATTCTTCCCACAAATATTACATGCATGAAGAGAAAAAACATACCATCTGTCTCATATAAAGTACCAGTGAACTTGAATTTGAACTCATAAATGAGTGCATGTCACTCGATCCTGCAACTATACAACAATCTAGATAGTTTTCAATGTTAGATTTAGTGATCAACCAAAAATATCTACGAACCAATGACGTACCTGTATTACCTGGACCCATCGTAGACTTACATCATCGCACAATTGTTTCTGCATCTACCAACTCAGCACCACCTTCGTACTTCAATTCTTCCCTAGCTAGGGCTCTTTTCACACATGCTCTTGCACCATCGTGCTCTCCCTTACCATGTCCAACCTCAGTGAAATTCCAAAAATGTTGTACACCGCTTGTCACATGCATCCTTGTCAACCAATAAAACATCCTTGCATTCTTGAATTGTGCGGTGCAATTATTTGACCATATTAAGTGTCGGTTGTATCGTATGTTCCTTTCCCTTAAACGATCATAGAAAACTTTAAAGTATCCTTGTACAAACTCCAATGAATGAGTACAATCATCACTTATGTAGAAGTGATACTCTCTTACAACCTTTCTATCCTCCTTTGTGCTATCATCTGCATGTTGTAGGTCCCGGGGACAACTGAGAGGGGGGGGGGTGAATCAGTTGTCTAATAAATTCAAACCAAAATCTTATTAACCAACATAATGCTTAGTACCGGTAAGACAATTAAGTATGCCGGTAAACAGTGTTAATAGAAAATTGCTATACCAGTAAGAATTAATGCATGAAACATAAACATAAAGTCATCCACAACACATGACACAAATATTTGTACGTGGAAACCCTGTAAGGGGAAAAACCATAGTGGGAAACCTTACCCACAATCAGATGATACTACTGCAGATAGTAAGTGTACAAAGAGGGGTCTGCACATGTAGAAAGGCCAATAGCCTAGAGCTCACTGCTCAATCATAGATGGGAGTCACACTGACTACAGTTGGATGGTTAAATCCAATGAGAATGTACTGCACAAAATAGCATCTTCATATGTTGGATTCAGTATCGGTGTAATGCTGATATGCTTCTACAAAAACCTAACTTCACCTTCAAATGATGTCTTCATGTATATCTCTACTTGATCTCGCATATACCCTTAAATCTTTTTTCACATTCCACACTTGATCTTACAAATAAGATCTTACATTTATACCATACCCTAAGACCAATTTTAGTAGGTTGGCTCTACAAGATATTACAATAAAACATTTTACAAATAATACGATATCCGATGCAATAATCGATTGAACATTTCGGCTTAATGTATTTACAACAATAATAAATCATCTCCATAGCATGCCATGCTGATCTGGAAAAGATAAACCTGTCGGTGTAACCCTAGATAACTTGGACCTATTTGCTGGTAAAAGCAAATATGCAAATAAGAATGTGTCAATGATTATTACTTCAAAGAAAAGTGTCCACATGATGTCTTCAATATTACCAAGTGTCATCCATGTCAATGCAGGTACTAGTGAATATTATATCCTACCGGTTAACCATATACCGGTGATTGTTTTGAACAGTTTACTGATTGCCGGTGAATGTTGTTGGATCTCCAAAGTAGGTGTATTTAGTAGGTGTTGACATCAATGACAAAACCATACCAAAATACCAACAATCTCCCCCTTTGTCATTGATGGCAACACAAGATGGAAAAACCATCAAAGTGCCAAAACAGAAATGCCAAGTACAAAAATCAACAATCTCCATTTCTCCCCCTGAGAGTGACATGTGTTTATTCAAAGATTTATTTTCAATACCAATCTCTCCTCAAAAAGATAATGCATTTTTCAATATATCTTTCCTTAATGTTTTTCCATATATCTCTCCCCCTTTGACATCAAAAGCCAAAGTCACAAAAGGTCAAGTTCATACAAAATACCAACCAATTCAATATACCAACTACTCCCCCTGAGAAGTAGCTTCCTCATCAAATATCAGAATAAAAGATTTGTCCATTTAATTCTGTCGGTTGATGACAATCATCAACTATCTAAGTCTGTACCGGTGGAGGTAAGACTCCGAGTTGATCTCTGAGATACTCAAAAGTTTCCTTAGGCAAAGGTTTTGTAAAAATATCTGCAAGCTGTTCTTTAGTATTCACATAAACCAGTTTTATTTCCTTTTCTTCAACTTTTTCCCTTAGAAAATTTAGTTTGATAGAAACATGTTTTGTTTTAGAATGTAATACTGGATTCTTAGATATATCAATTGCTACAGTGTTATCACAATATATAGTAATAGGTTCCTTGCATTTTACCTTTATGTCTTTCAACATTTTCTTAAGCCAAAGTACCTATGTACAGTTTGTTGCTGCTGCAACATATTCTGATTCTGCTATTGATAAAGATGTACAACTCTGTTTCTTACTTAACCAAGAAACTAATCTCTTTCCAAGAAAGAATGCTCCTCCAGTGGTGCTTTTTCTATCATCCACATCTCCTGCCCAATTTGCATCTGTGTATGCATATAGATCAAAATTTTCATCTTTAGGATACCATAATCCAAGATTTGTTGTGCCTTGTAAGTACTGGAAAATCCTTTTTACTATTGATTCATGATTTTCCTTAGGATTACTTTGAAATCTAGAAACTATACATACTGCATTCATAATATCAGGTCTGGTTTGTGTCAAATACAGTAAACCTCCTATCATAGATTTGTATCTAGTTGGATTGGTAGGTGTAGATTCATCCCTTTGAGATAATTTGTCATTTGTAGTCATAGGTGTGCTTACTGGTTTAGAGTTTTCCATCCCAAATTTCTTAAGTAGTTCTTTCATGTACTTAGATTGACTCAAAAATATGCCTTTATCAGTCTGTAAAATCTGCAATCCTAAAAAGAATTTTATTTCTCCAATCATAGACATTTCAAATTCATGCTACATTTTAAGAGAAAATTATTTGCATAATCCATCTTCTCCTCCAAAGATTATATCATCAACAAATACTTCCATAATCAAGATGTCATCATTAGTTACTTTGTAGTATAAATTGCTATCTGCATTTCCTTTAGTAAAATCAATTTTTAAAAGATACTTATCCAATCTTGCATACTAGGCTCTTGGAGCTTGTTTTAGTCCATACAGAGCTTTTCTTAATCTGCAAACCATATCATTGTCATCTGCCAAAGAAAATCCATCAGGTTGTTCAATATAAACTTCCTCTTCAAGATCTCCATTCAAAAATGCACATTTAATATCCATTTGATAAACTTTGTAATCCTTGTGAGCTGCAAAGGCCAAGAATAATCTAACTGCCTCAATTCTGGCTACCAGTGCAAAGGTTTCATTGTAATCAACTCCTTCTTTCTGAGAATATCCCTTACACACTAGTCTTGCTTTATTCCTAACAACCTTACCATCTTCATTGAGTTTGTTTCTAAATACCCATTTGGTTCCAATTACATTTCTATTTTTAGGTCGGGGAACTAATGTCCAAGTATTATTTTTCTCAATTTGTCCTAATTCTTCTTCCATAGCTTTAATCCAAAATTTATCTTCACATGCCTCATTGATAGATAATGGTTCAATTTGAGAAATAAGACATACCTCTTCATTTACCAATCTTCCTCTTGTCATGACTCCTTTAAATTTGCTTCCAATTATTTGATCTTTAGAATGATTCAGTCTTACATATCGAGGTGTCTTAGTCTATTGTTGTTCTTCAATTACTGTGGTATCCTTTGATGATACCAAAGTAACTAGATCATCATTCTGTACCGATGGATTTACTGTTGGTTCATTTGTCATAATTTCTGTTACCCGTTCAGAGTCTATATACCTTGAAGTTCCTCTGAATTGTTCATCAATCTTTACATTTGTACTCTCAACAATTTTTTGTAATCTTTTATTAAAACATCTATAAGCTTTACTCTTAGATGAATAACCAAGAAATATTCCTTTATCACTTCTAGGATCAAACTTGCCAATATACTCATCTCTTCTAATTTAACATTTACTTTCAAAAATTCTGAAATACTTAAGAGTAGGAGTATTACCAAACCATAGTTCATGAGGGGTCTTACCGGTTTCACCTTTGATGTGAACTTTGTTGAATGTATAGACAATAGTGCTTACTACCTCTCTCCAGTACACATGTGGTAGATTTGCTTCTAATAACATAATTCTTGTGGCATCCAAAATAGTTCTATTTTTCCTTTCAACAACTCCATTCTGTTGTGGTGTCCAAGGTGCTGATAACTATCTTTTGATTCCATTTACTTCGCAAAATGTATTAAAATCTCTAGATGTGAATTCTCCTCCTTGATCTGATCTTAAACATTTAATTTTCTTATTGGTTTCATTTTCAACCATTGCTTTGAATAGTTTGAACTTCCCAAGTGCTTCTGATTTTTCCCTGAGAAAAGTAAGCCAACACATTCTAGAATAATCATCAATGATTAGCATGAAATATCTATCACCTTGTAAGCTTTTAGTTCTAGCCGGACCACATAAATAAGTGTGGATTAAATCAAGAGCATTATTGGATTTTTCTGGAATACTTTTGAAACTAGCTCTAACTTGTTTTCCAAATTGACATTCCTTGCAAATTGTATTCTGAGGTTTCATAATTTTAGGTAGATCTCTAACTGCCTTAGAAGTACTGATTTTTAGCATGCAATCAAAATTTACATGACATAGTCTTTTATGCCATAGCCAACTTTCATCTATATGAGCAATTAAGCATGCCTTTTCACTGTTATTCAAATGAAAGATATTACCTCTAGTCTGATTACCGGTTGCAATTTCCAAACCAGTTCTATTCATGATTTTGCATTTTCCATTTTTAAATTGTAATTGAAAACCTTTCTCAACTAATTGACCAACACTTAAAAGATTATGTTTTAATCCTTCAACATAGTAAACATTGTCAGTGTTATATTTACCATCAAGAGATATTGAACCCTTACCTGTGATTGAACAGGCTTTGTCATCTCCGAATCTTACTAAACCTCCATTGTATTCTTGAAAGTTCAAGAATTTACCTTTGTCTCCAGTCATGTGATGTGAGCATCCTGAGTCAATAATCCATTCATCCTTTGATTCCACTTTAGTTGCTAGGGCTTGTTCTATTGGTTGAGCAATAGGTACCAGTTGATCTTCTATTATAGCAACAAAGACCCATCTGTTGTCTGCTGGATCCTCATCAGAATCATCAGTCACACCTTCATCAGCAATGTAACAAGATTTATTTTTGTTTTTCTTAAATCTGTATCTCTGATATTCAGGATTAGGTTTGTATGTCCTTCTAGCTTCTTCTCTTAGTCTAGCATGTCTATCAGGGCATCTTGAAGCCATATGACCAATCTTATTGCAGTTGAAACATTTAAAGGGTGCTTTACCTTCATACTTACTTCCAATTGGACCTTTTGGCATTTTTCTTGCAAATAGTGCTTCAAGTTCTTCAAGCTCTTCATTCTCCTTTCTGGTTTCTTCAAGTTCTCTTGCATAAAAGGCTCTCCAGTCTGATTTATCAAAAGATGGAGCAGATGATGTTGATGCTTTGAAGGCCAAATCCGTTTTTATAGTAGCAATAGGACCAAATTCCTCAATTTCAAAAGTTGAAAGTTTTCCAATCAATGTATCCCTAGTTATTGTTGTATTAGGTATTGTTCTCAGCTCATTAATAGCAGTAACCTTCATTTTATATGCCGGTGGCAAACCTCTTAAGATTTTTGAAACAATCTCATCTTCACTCAAGGTTCCTCCACAGCATTTGATACCTAAAACAATTTCATTTACTCTTTCCATAAAAGCAGAAATTCTTTCATCTTCTTCCATTTTTAGATGTTCATACCTGACTTGGAAGCTTTCAAGTTTTGCAATTTTGATTGTGGAATCCCCTTCATTCAGTGCTATCATCTGCATGCTGTAGGTCCTGGGGACAACTGAGAGTGGGGGGGGTGAATTAGTTGTCTAATAAATTCAAACCAAAATCTTATTAACCAACATAATGCTTAGTACCGGTAAGACAGTTAAGTATGCCGGTAAACAATGTTAATAGAAAATTGCTATACCGGTAAGAATTAATGCATGAAATATAAACATAAAGTCATCCACAACACATGACACAAATATTTGTATGTGGAAACCCAGTAAGGGGAAAAACCACGGTGGGAAACCTTACCCACAATCAGATGATACTACTATAGACAGTAAGTGTACAAAGAGGGGTCTGCACATGCAGAAAGGCCAACAGCCTAGAGCTCACTGCTCAATCACAGATGCGAGTCACACTGACTATAGTTGGATGGTTAAATCCAATGAGAATGTACTGCACAAAATAGCATCTTCATATGCTGGATTCAATACCGGTGTAATGCTAATATGCTTCTACAAAAACCTAACTTCACCTTCAAATGATGTCTTCGTGTATATCTCTACTTGATCTCACATATACCCTTCCTTAAATCTTTTTTCACATTCCACACTTGATCTTACAAATAAGATCTTACATTTATACCATACCCTAAGACCAATTTTAGTAGGTCGGCTCTACAAGATATTACAATAAAACATTTTACAAATAATACTATATCTAATGCAATAACCGATTGAACATGTCGGCTTAATGTATTTACAACAATAATAAATCATCTCCATAGCCTACCACGCTGATCTGGAAAAGATAAACCTGCCGGTGTAACCCTAGATAACCTGGACCTATTTGCCGGTAAAAGCAAATATGCAAATAAGAATGTGTCAATGATTATTACTTCAAAGAAAAGTGTCCACATGATGTCTTCGATATTACCAAGTGTCATCCATGTCAATGCAGGTACCGGTGAACATTATATCCTGCCAGTTAACCATATACCGGTGACTATTTTGAACAGTTTACTGATTGCCGGTGAATATTGCTGGATCTCCAAAGTAGGTGTATTTAATAGGTGTTGACATCAATGACAAAACCATACCAAAATACCAACAAATCCATGAATGCTATGTGTACAAAAATAGAAACTTGTGTAGAGTGATAATACATGGATTGCACTTCATTTTGAGGTTGTAGTGTATAATTTTCAGCGAAATCAACGATGGAGACAATGGTGCCAAATGGAAATGTGTCCTTACATAACTTGAATTGCTCATCTAACCATTGAGCTCTATGTGTATGCATTATATATTCATAAACTAGTTTCTCTTGAAATATTTTCATAAATTGAGCTACACATATATCATTTTTCACTAGCTCACATCTCTTCAAATCTTTTCCATCTTTAACTCCATATGTCACTGTCTTGTATTTTCTGAAAGAAACTAGTTTCGTAAAAATTTCATGTGTGCTCTCCAAATGTATGCATCTTGGTAAACATTGCAAACCACCACATATAGCACACGAACCTTCCAAACAAGACATCTTATAATAAATGCAACCATCATGTCTATTACAAATAGTCTTTCGCATGTGGCTCACGATATTTAGACCCAATTCGCCTTCTAACAACATCTCTTTGGTTGGGAGATACTCTTGTGTTGTCATGCCAAAAATTTTCAATTAATGTTTTTAGTGCATCAACAACAACCTTGTCTTTGCATGGTAGTCTACCTGAGAATGCCCAAAGAGAATTATTGTTAGGTTCCTCTATTTTTTCTCGCCTCTTTAATGCTTTACTTAATGTTGTTCTACTAATGTTTAATGACTTACTTGTTTTGCTTATCAAACGATCTTTTTTTATTTTCTTGCTCATTATGGTTGATGTAATGACACATCAAGTAGCATTAGAATCTTTACTACGTAATTTTGAACCAATAGATTGATATGCATCAAATAGATTTCTAACAATAGTTCTTTCACTGTTAATTTCAGATGATCTTAGGCCTAGAATTTTCATTGTCTCTCTAAAATTCAAATTTTTAATCATTTGAACAATTAATTGACATCTTCCAGTTTGATTTAAGTTTTTAAAATAGTTTTTCCATGTTAACCATTCTCCTACAAGTTCGTTCATTCATTTTATTGGGCATTGACTTCAATATATTCTCATCAATGTCAATTAGATACTTTGGTTTCCTACGAATGATTCTAGGAGGTGTTAACATCGGTGCATTATGTACATTCAATTCATCAAGTAGAGAAGGTGTAATATGTTTATCATTTAATTGATTATTCAATGCGGTATCTTCTTCAATTGCATTAGGTTCAAACGGTAAATTATCAAATGTTTCTTTTTCAATTGTATTAGGTGCATTATATATGTTTGGTAAATTGAATTGAGATGTTGAGGATGACATACCTTCTTCTCCCATTGTTCTTATGTCACGCAATTTCTTCATACGCTGCCTTTGTCTTTCCTTTTGAGCCTCTTGTTGTTCCATCATTCCTCACTTGTTCTTTCCCATGGTTGATATCGGTTGACCTAAATAGAATCATATTACTTATATATGTAAAGAAAAGTTAAAAAATAAATAAATAACCATAAATATGCATCTTATCACTATTTTTTGGAATCAAACTATTAAACAATCACAATTCAATCATTTGAAACCATGCAAAAACAAAAAACTAATAAAAACAACAATTTAATCATTTGAAATCATGCAAAAACAAAAAATTCACTTACTTTTATGTATACAACAGTGATAGAAGTGCAGACACAGTTCCAGTGGGGCCTTCAACGACCTCAAAAACTCTTTTGAGGCTGTTGAGGCTCTTGGGAAACTAAAACTATGTCTATAAACCACGTACGCGCTGTTAGACCATAAAATGTTGACAAGCCAATGGTATTCTTTTTTCCCATTCTAGGCTGATAAGTAGCGCGTACACACTACTAAGCCTAGAAAATGTTATCGCAGGGTAACGAATAATGGGAATAGTACTTCGTACATGCTTATGAGTAATAAGTACCGCGTACGCACTACTAAGCCTTAAAAAAGTTATGGCAGGGTAGGGAACTAATAGTTTTAGTACCTCATACGCGCTATTGAAAGAGGGTAGAGAGAGAGAGAGAGAGAGAGAGAGAGAGAGAGAGAGAGAGAGAGAGAGAGAGAGAGAGAGAGAGAGAGAGAGAGAGAGAGAGAGAGAGAGAGAGAGAGAGAGAGAGAGAGAGAAGGGGTATGGAGGAAGGGAGAGGGAGAGAGAGGGAAAGAGGGAGAGAAGGGGGGAAGGGAGAGAGAGAGAGGAGAGGGAGAGAAAGAGGGAGAGAGGGAAGGAGGGAAGGAGGGAAGGAGGGGAGAGGGAGAGATAGGGAGAGAAGAGGGGGGAAAGGAGAGAGAGGGAGAGAGGGGAGAGAAGAGGGGGAAGGGAGAGAGAGGGTGAGAGGTAGAGGGAGGGGGAGAGAGAGAGAGAGGTAGAGGAAGGGAGAGAGAGAGATAGAGGAGGGAGGGATAGAGGGATGGAGAGGAGAGAGGAGAGAGAGAGAGGGGAGAGAAGAGAGAGGGGGGAGGGAGAGGAAGGGAGAGGAGAGGGAGAGAGGGAGAGAAGAGGGTGGGAAGGGAGAGGTAGAGGGAGGGAGAGAGGGAGAGAAGAGGGAGAGAGGGATAGAGGAGGGAGGGATGGAGGAAGGGAGAGGAGAGAGAGAGGGAGAGAAGAGGGGGGAAGGGGAGAGAGAGGGAGAGAGGGAGAGAAGAGGGGGGAAGGGAGAGAGAGGGTGAGAGGTAGAGGGAGGGGGAGAGAGAGAGGTAGAGAAGGGAGGGAGAGAGAGAGAGAGAGAGAGAGAGAGAGGAGAGAGAGAGAGAGAGAGAGAGAGAGAGAGAGAGAGAGAGAGAGAGAGGGGGGGAGGGAGGGAGAGGAGAGGGAGAGAGAGGGAGAGAGGGAGAGAAGAGGGGGGAAGGGAGAGGTAGAGGGAGGGAGAGAAGAGGGGGGAGGGAAGGTAGAGAGAGGGAGAAAGGGTGGGAGGGAAGGAGGGAGATGGAGAGAGAGGGAGAGAGGGAGAGAAGAGGGGGGGAAGGGAGAGAGAGGGAGAGAGGTAGAGGGAGGGAGAGAGAGAGGGAGAGAGGGAAGGAGGGAAGGAGGGAGAGGGAGAGAGAGGGAGAGAGGGAGAGAAGAGGGGGGAAGGGAGAGAGAGGGAGAGAGGTGGAGGGAAGGAGAGAGAGAGAGAGAGAGAGAGAGAGAGAGAGAGTGAGAGAGAGAGAGAGAGATGAGAGAGTCGAGAGAGAGAGAGAGAGAGAGGAGGAAGGTAGAGAGAGGGAGAGAGGTAGAGGGAGGGAGAGGGAGAGAGAGAGGGAGAGGGGGGAGAGTAGGGGGGAGGGAAAGAGGAGGGGTCTTAAGGGGTCACAGGATACCCATATGACCTCTTAGACACAATACAACCCTCTATGACACCCTAAGGGGTCATATGGTGGGCTAATAAAATGATATATTAAATTTAAAGTTATGAATAAAACATCATACAATGAGACTCCAAGAAAACAAACAATGAGGCTTCACTAAAAAGCAAGTGCAAGAGCTTGACCTAACCCTAAGAGTACTGCCTAAGTTCTAAAACATATGATGCTATTAAATTTGCAAGGGTTATAAGACTGATCTCGATTGTGACTATAGGAATTACACACTTGATTTCTTTCATGGGTATGTACCGTTCCAAGTTGTTTGACAAGTGATGATCATCATATACTACCACTACCATGCATACAACAAACTTTAATTTCTTTAGGTGACAGGCATTGTGTAACAACATGGGAACTCTTGCATACACACCACTATCATTCTACAGGACATCATCTGTGTTACTCTCCCTCTTTCTCTTCCTACCTGTTAATTTTCTTATAAAAAACATATTGTAGGTACTCTAACTCATCATTTTGCTTTGTTGACACTATTTTGCACATCTGCTCAGCTCATTAAAAACACATTTGAGAAGAATATTGCTATAGGTTTCCTTCTTTGTCACGGTAATACACCCATGGTTCAATTTCAAACCATATCCTCCTATTCAATATACACACAAAAATCCATCAGTCAATTTTTTTAGGAGAGGATACATGATAAAAATCAAAGAGGAAGTTGCAGACAAGAAATAAATTCACTTACTTCTATAGAAGTGCAGACACAGTTGCAGTGGGGTATGGAGGGAGGGAGGGAGGGAGAGAAGAAGAGAAAGAGGGATGGGGTATGGAGGAAGGCAGAGAGAGAGAGAGAGAGAGAGAGAGAGAGAGGGAGAGAGAGAGAGAGAGAGAGAGAGAGAGAGAGAGAGAGCTTGTATGCATTTGAGAGGGGGAGACAATACACTTACATGTGTATATATATGTTTATTATATTATATGTATATAAACATATTATATATACAATGTCATATTATACACATATTATATATTATATAAATTATATGTATATACACATATTATATATAGGATATCATATTATACAATAGTGCGTACGCGTTGTTTATAGTAAAGGTAGCGCATACGTGCTATTTATAGGGAAACAAGCACATACACGCTGCTTACACTATAAGTACCCCGTACATGCTTTTTAAACCATAAGTACCTCATACGTGCTTTTGACTATTTAGGCTTGGAAATAGGCCTGGATGACAAAGCTATGGACTGGAAGTTTGATTTCCCTCCATTTCTCTCATTTTTGACGTGTTTCATTTTATCAACTTGGTTTATCGACTTTGTCATCATCAGGTTTACACTTCATAAAGTGGGTATTTCTAAAATTTCCACCATATTTTCACCCATCTTCTAAGCTTTCTAACCATATAATTTGTTTTCAATTTGAACAACAATAACATATTATTATTGAATTTCTTTTACTAGTGTCTCCATAGTTCTCACAGACATAGGTGCACCATTTGTTGAATAAATTTTGATATACTTATCCAAATTTAAAAAACTTTATATATTATTGTAGTGCACTTGATTCTTTATAATTCTTTTTAAAAAATTGTATTTTTGATTTGTTTAGTGCAACTTATGCCTTGTGCACGAACAGGTACCTAATTTTCAGGATTTGCTTAATTGGAAAAATCATATAAAAAAAAAATACTCAACAAAAAATTACAAAAAAATACACATCTTCTAGTGATCACTCTTAACTATATTTCTGCCAAAGGATTTGTCAAAATACTAAATCTAACTATGACTTTTTTGATGTGCACATCAGACACTATGTTACGTTTTTCAGAAAAAACCAGGGTCAGTTTTTTGTCCGTGAAGGATTTGACTCCCTTAATCTTATCCAATTTTGAAAAAGTTTAGTAGTTTGGAAACTAGATTTAGAGTACTACAATATTTGTTCTTTGATTATCTTCATATCTTGAGTGGATGACTTTCAAATTTTTCCTCCAAGTTCAGGTTCACCTGATTTCAGAAAAAAAAGTGTCCACTTATACCCCCCTTTTTGACCACCATCTTTGTGCACTTACGCAATGGGTGGTACCAGAACTGCAACTTGATGCAAACACCAGTTCATATGGTAAGCTTAAAAACTTAATAGATCATATATCCACCCAGTTTGATTCATTAATCAAGGCATCAACTAGGTAGGCTATGGAGAAATTTAAAGATGTGAAAGTTCAAACATTTTTGAAAATGATTAGTAATGATAAGGCCCAGCTAGATAAGGAATTAAAACTAATTGATGAGGCCTTAGCGGAAGGTGGCAAAATTTATGTCTTGTCTAATTTTGACCAATTTTAGTACTGAGATAGACAAGTAGCTAGATAATTGTAGAGATAGTTCGCTCAGATTTTTGAGGCTTATGATCCTACAACTAACTTGATTGATAGTATTAAAGGCCAAATTTTGACTATTATGGAGCAGATTAGAAATTTTGAGAAGGAGAAGGAGAGAATGATTAGGCAAACAAGTGAACTCCATAATCTAATTGGTCCCTGGTTGGACACCTTAGTGTATCATAAGATGGGATGCATTCAAAACATGTCTCAGGAAACTCCTACTAAGATTGCGGGTATAAATTGTTATGCTTATGTTTTGAATGGTTTTGTTTCAATTTTAGAGAAGTTGCGGGCAGTATAGAACACATATCTTGGGTTCCTTAACATGGCATATGTAGATGTCATAAAGAATGTATAGATTTGATCATCCAATGAATGTGTATATATGTACAAACAAATTTGATACACACCCCATCTTTGGCATTGTTGTCAAAGGGGGAGAGATGAGGTGAAAAATATACAAATCAGTTGTGTATGGAGTGTATAGTTTGGTGACACAAATTTTTGAATTGTTGAGAAAAGGGGGAGCCTTAGAAATGTTTCATTCTTGATCTAGTGTACAGGTTTCAGAGGTTTCAACGTTTAGACATTTTTCAGAGGTGTTGCAATCAATGCCAAAGGGGGAGATTGTTAGCAATTGACACTCACTCAGTGACTTACGATGTTTGATTTATGGTCAGGGTTGTCATTGATGACAACTCTTCTTGGTGATTTAATCCAATGATTGTGACTCATCGTGTCCGAATGTTGGAGTTAATCGATGAAACAAGACATCTTAGTATTATTCTGGTCTGGAATGATTTTCGATGATTGCAGTGCTTTTGGTGATTGATTTTGTGATCTCGGTGAATGGGAAGATCCTTAGGAAGTGTGTAATTATACTCTTTTGGTTTGGTGCTATTCTTTGTTCAAGATTGATGCTGACTTGAAGCTACATGTTACACTTCTTGAAGCTGACTTGAAAGAGATTACTTTTGTGTTAAGACCAGATATATAAGATTTAATTGGCGATTGATTTTTGGTGCATTAGTATTGTGGAAATCATTTTTGGTGCGATTGAGTGCAGTTTCATGTGCGCATTTGATTCACAGATAATTTGGTAGCTGACTCAGATAGAAATAGAGCATTAAGCAAACAAAAGATAGTCAGAGATTGAGTGCTTAACCGGAACTCATTCTTGCATTACCAAATGCTACCTGAGAGTTCATTTAATTGTATTTTATCATTGTAATCAAATTCTAAGTCAGTGAGACTTCTCTGAAGGTTGTAGCCTTTTGGGAAATTGCAATTGAGTAGTGAGCTCTAGGTAGTGAGCCTGAATGCAAGCACATTCCCCATCTATGTAATATTTATGTACTCCTGGCCATAATATATGAATATTGTGGGTTTTAGCTCCATCATGGTTTTTCCATTTCTGGGTTTCCACGTAAAAATTCTAGTGTTGTGGATCTGTGGTTTATTTGTTTCTTGTTTATGTTCCTTTCTGTTATGCATTGCTAACCAATGGACAAAGAATAAGTTTCTAGATTTGAATTTTTGGTAGATCATTGATTCACACCCCCCTTCTCAGTGATATCTGATTCTAACAAACCCTTTCCCCACGCCTAATGTGATTCATGATTGGAAATTGGTATCCATGGATGGTGGTGTAACACTCCTCAAGAGTAAAGTATTTCATGACAAAAAAAACTAACAATTGGGTAGGGTTTAGGAAGTGTAGAGCAACCATACCCATTTTGAATTGCAACTGATTGCTCACCCTTTTCAAAGAACGTCTTCATATAAGCCCCGTAGTCTCCATTGCTTCGCTTCTCCATTTGTTCACCTTCATTTTTTAACCCAGTGAACTCTGCAATGAACTCTAGAGAAATTGCAAAGGTAATGCTCCCCACAGTGACCACACTATCTTGCTACGAGTTGCAAAATCTCGCAGATAAGGCTCTATTATACCCCTTCATAGCAAGGAAATAAGGGGTTAACCTGCATTGAGGAAGAGTTCCCAAATTTATTCATTATTTTGCAGTTAATAATTTTTTGGTTCTGTCCTTTTGAGAGGGCCCCTCATATTGATCTCTATCTTTGCAGAACACAACCAATAGGTACAAAAGTGACAAACAAAACTAATTAAATTTTTTAGAGTCACTTTTTCCTTTAAACAATTCTTTCTAAAAAGGTATTTTTTTGGCTTTATGAGCTTCATTGTCCACACAAGTGGACTTATTTTTCTCATTATTAAACTTTAAGGTAGCTCGGGAATGACAACCAACATCTTTACCACAAATGATTATATTATCTTTTAAAATCCTCTTGACTTAGGGAGATAGCTTTCTCGTACATTCCTCTAGATCCTTTGAATTTATGACCTCCACACCATCCTTCTGCCAAATTTGCGAGTAACACATCGTCTCTAGTGGCCAAGTGATCATCCTCCTACTTAGCAAATTGTAGGAAGGTGGGTAGGAAATTTGAAATTTAAAATTTTTGGTGCTCATTCCAAATTTTAAAAAATGACTATCTGCTCCCATCTACATTGGATAGTTTACCATGCCATCTTGTAAGGGGATGACCCTTTCCTTGTCCAGAATCTGTTTTAAACCTCTTGAGCTATGAGAAAAATTAAAGTAACACCATCCAATTTTTGTTAACCCTTGATTTGCAATCTCATCCACATCTGCATTACCTTCTCTATACTGGTGTTGAACTTTTATTTTGTTAAAATTATTAAACAAATCTTTACATTTTTGATAATTCCTCTTATCTCCCAAGGAGCCTTGATAATATCATTCAGGAAATCCACAATAAGTTTCGAGTCACCCTCCAAGATCACATGCCTTCCTTTATTATGATGCAATTGGGTAAGCCCCATCCATGTTGCCACAACTTCAACTTTATTATTCGTGCCTCTTCCCAACTTTGCACAAAATTCTTCTATCATGTAACCTCTACAATCCCTTATTAGGCCTCTAGCTCGTGAAGCCCCTGGGTTCCCTTTTGAGTATCTATCAAAGTTACATTTGAGCCAACCCTCTTCAGGCAGAGTCCAAATACAACTCTTCCTTAAAAACATTGTGTGCCCTTTTAATCTTAACAAATTATTCTTTATACCCCATTTTTGTGTTAGTCTTAGGTCCAACAAAGTAGGTATTACCTTAGAGGAGCATGAATTCCCCTCATTGATGCTTTCTTTAATTTTCTATTTTATAATATTGAAGAGCAATTTGTTGTTCCTAGCTTCATCCCTAAAGACTATTATTCCTTTCTTTCCAAATATTCCATGCCATCACCAGAGGAGTCTTAAGCCATAGGTTTTTAGACACATGATGGAAATGAGGAGTTAAGGACCATTGTCTCATGAAATCTTTCATTTTATCCAGGAGGATCCATGCAATTTTTAAGTCCTCCAATAGTGCATCCCAAACTTCTTTGGTATAATGGAAATGTAGGAACAAATGATCAATACTTTCCATATCTCTATAGCATAACACACATCTGTTAGCAAAGGAGAATCCTCTTTTGCTAAATTTATCAGTTGTGAGAATTTTTCCATGGGCAGTATCCCACCAAAATCAATTGACTTTCAAGATCAGGCCCTTAATCCATATGTTTTTCCAGTTGAAATCTTCCACCACTTCCTCCTCCATACTTTGGTAGGAAGATTTGACCGAGAAGGCACCCAAGGGGTTATATTTCCATATCCACTCATCCTCATATAGAGGGGAGAAAAAGGTGCAATCTAGTAGAATAGAGGATAGAGATTTATCCTCCCCAATGACTTGACCCAGATAAGGGGTCGGGATATCATCTTGTTGGGTCACCACCTCTTCCATATTTTTCCACACAACTTTGTCTTCTTGGTAGTCCATATAATCCTGAACCAACTTACCACAACTCCTATTAAGATCAACTTCACTTTCTTGAATTGAGGTAAATCTGAAAGGGCTTGGTCATGAATCTAAACATCATCCCAAAAGATGGTTTTATTCCCATTCCCAACTCTCCTTCTTCCACTCTTTTTGAAGAAAGCCTTAGTTTTTGCCACATTATTCCAGATGAAGGACCCTGGGGGTAGGTTAGACTGATATAAGAATTTGCTGTGTCTTTCATTACTAAGGTATTTGGCTTTCAAAATATTCACCCAATCCTTCTTTCCTTCAGTTACCTGCCAAACAACTTTACATAATAGCGCTTTGTTGAATGACTTGATTTTTCTTATCCCAAGTCCCCCAACTTGATGGTGCACCAGACCCTGTCCCAAGCCACTAAGGGCATTTGGTTTTTCTCCTCATTTTTTAGTTCAAAAAAATATTTTTTGAATCCTCTCAATATTCTCAGCCACCTTCCTTGGTATTTTGAAAAGGGAGAGGTAATATATGGGGATTATTTCAAGACAAGATTTAACCAACTAGATTTTCCCAGCCATATTGAGCAACTTACCTTTCCAACCATCCAATTTCTTTTGGAACATCTCAATAATTCCATTCTATAAGGTCAAGGAGGGGGATATAGAAATGAGAGGTAACCCCAAACAAGAGTCAGGAAGAATGGCAGTCTGGCAAGAAAGGACAATAGTGATTCTCTCTTGAAGGGAGTGGTTGACGTTCAAAAAGAAAATTTTGTTGTTCTCATAATTAATATGTTTCCCTGAGAGGTAATTTATGGGGATGCTCTGAAGACAAGATTAAACCAACTAGATTTTCCCAGCCATATTGAGTAACTTATCTTTCCAACCGTCCAATTTCTATTGGAACCTCTCAATAGTTCCATTCCAAAAGGTCAAGGAGGGGATTTAGAAATGAGAGGTAACCCCAAATAAGATTTAGGAAGAATGACAGTCTGGCAGGTAAGGACAATAGTGATTTTCTCTTGAAGGAAGTGGTTGATGTTCAAAAAGAAATTTTTTCTTTTCTCATAATTAGTATGTTGCCTTGAGATCTTAGCATAATTATCTAGCATCTTCTTCTAGTACCTCGCTTCTGAGATATAAGATTCTAAAAAAATGATGGTATAATCAAGGAATTGTTGATGAGAGATATGATCAAGTGTGGAAGTAGCTCTTACCCCTTTTAGCATTCCTCTCCTTCTAAGATTATCAATATTTATCCCTAACACCTTAGCAACTGTGATGAATAGGTAGGGTGAAAGGGGATCATCCCGGCAAAGCCCTTTGCCAGTGGAGAAGCAACCTTTCGGTGATCCATTCAAAAGCACTGAAAAATCTAGGAGTAGTGACACATTGCTCAATCATATTTAAAAATTTACCCCTTGTGCCAAAATTTTTCAGAACCTCAAAGAGAAAGTTTTAGGAGACCTTGTCATAAGTTTTAGAAATGTCTAATTTGAAGCCATAGAATTTTGGTTGTTGTTTTCCATTAAGTGGACAAGTTCATGAGAAACAATAACAAGATCTAAAATATGTCTACCTTTAACAAATCCTTTTTGATTAATAGAGATCATCTTATCTAGCAACGATTTTAATCTATTGACCATAACTTTAGAGAGGATCTTGTACAAAGTATTACATAAGCTAATTGGTTTGAAATCTTTGGTGGAGACAACGTTGTCATTCCTAGTAACCAAGGCAATGAAAGTAGTGTTAATTTGCCTAAGGATTTTACCTGACCTGAAGAAGTCTTTCACTGCATGAAAGATGTCCTCTGCCACAATGTCCCAATGGTCTTGAAGAAAGGTAGGGGGAAAGCTGTTAGGACCTAGGGCTTTAAAGGCTCCAAATGAGAACATTGCCTCCTTGATTTCTTGATAGGTTACCATCTCGGTCAACTGAGATAGGTCTTCATTAGTAATGACTTCCAGGATCACATCAAGTAGGTTATTAGGATCTTGGAAGTTTCCATGATCATTAGGGGTTTTTAGACTTAGGAATTGGATAAGCTTCTCAGCCATCTCCTCCTCATTGTCAACATATGAGCCATCCTCTTTAGTCATCTTTCCTATTATATTCCTCCTTCTATGTTTCAAGGTAAATTGATGGAAGAATTTAGTGTTTCAATCCCCCTCCATAAGCCATTGCACCCTTGATTTTTGCTTCCAGAACACCTCCTCTTTCTTACTTAGCTTGACCCATTGATATTTTAATTCAATTTCCCCCCTTCTTTCTTCCTCCAAGGCTATGATTTATTCCATATTATTTCACAATATCACAAGGTTTACCATTATTGCTTTCTTTTGTTCAAAGATATTGCCAAAATAGTACCTGTTCCATCCTTTGACCTTATCTTTTAGAATCTTGAGTTTCTGGGCAACACGGTATATAGGTTTACCATTGACAAGGGTATTCCACCAATGTTCAACTAGGGATTTGAATTCCGAGTGGTGTGACCACATAATCTCATATCTGAATGGGTAACGTTTTCTCTCCCTAGAGTCTTCCATGGACAAAGAATTGCATTGTGATTAGATCTTGCTCTTGGGAATGAGTACAGAGAGAAGGAGTCAAAGTTTTCCTAATTACTGGACACCAAGACCCTATCTAATCTTACTTGGATTAGATTCTTCCCTTGCCTTCAATTTGAACACGTGAATCTAGAACCATTGAGGATTATGTCCATCAGACCCATAGTCAAAATAAAATCTGCTAAATCAGTCATACTCTCAGACCAGTCTTCAATACCTCCCAGTTTCTTTAAGGGATAAAGTGGTGAGTTGAAATCTCTAGCCAACATATACATCTCATTCCTCAAATTCAAAATCAAGATGGTCAGAGAGGAACAAACGGAAACATGTGGGGATCTCGCGTTGGGGGCATTGATATTAATAAGGAACCATTGAAGTTGAGTTCTTAGGTTCTACAACTTAATTATCAGACAGTTTTTTGCTGAGTGTATTAGAATTCCATCAATGAAGGAGGGGTTCCACATAGTAGCAATGTCTTTGGAGGCACCCTCTGCATCACTAGAAAGGAAAGTAGAAGAGGTCCAAAAGGAGTTGATAGCCTTCTTGAAACCATCAGCTTTCATTTTAGTCTCTTGAATGAAAAGATGTCCTCTTTCTGTTCCATCAAAGTACATTTAAGCATATGTTGTTTTAGGGGGCTATTCAAGCCCCTCACATTCTAGGATAAAACCTTCATTTGAACATAATCCAAGCAACTCTACTCTCCTGAGTAGAAGCAGTATCCCAAACTTGGGATAATTTTCTTCTTTTTTTCTTAGATAGCCCATCCAAGGTTCTCTGTCTTCCCTCTGCAACTTCCCTAGTTGCATCCTTCTGCCTAGCATCCTTCTATGAAGGTCTCCTTAATTTACCCTCTCCACCCACATCTACCTTTTTCTTCCTTTTGTTCTTGGCTATAACTTGGGTCCAATATTTTTCCTCGCTCTCATCATCTGAGAGATAAAACTTCATCTTGGAGGTTGGAGGAATGGAAGAAAATCCTAGTATCTGCAATTTTTCCTTAAGGTTCACAAAACCTCCATTACTTTTCTTCCTGGAGGTCTTCATTTGGTTTTATAAATTTATATTTTCCTTATCTTGGGTAGAGTCCTTTGAATCTCTTTTCTTTGTTGTTTCTAGCTCCTCTCTTCCAGTTGCACTCTTCTATTGAACTAAGTTAAGAATCAGATCTATCATCATCTCCCCCACCTTTAGGGTTGTGTTTTGTACTTGTTCTCCAGTATTATTTATTAAGGGCAGAGGAATATTGCCATATTTCTTAGCTCCATTTGATGAAGAGGCTGTAAGGTCATCAACTTGTTTTATCTTGTCTTGAGCCAAATTTCTCTCTATCTCTAGGTTGGAGTGGTCTTGACCAGTAGTGAGACACTGCATAGATAATTGGGGTTAGGGGATAGGCCTAGCTCTTCCTACATTTTATCCATGACCTTGGGGGGTTGTTGCTTCATCCTCATGCGTTTCTTACAGGTTGTGCTAAGGTGTACATATCGATTATAGTTTTGACAAAAAGCCGTAGCATTCTCATACTCAATTGGTTGGATCCATGAGCCCAATCTAGATAGGAGAGTTACCTTAGTTGGTAACATAGTGTTGATAGCAACATTCACACAGATTCTAGCAAACCGTAATCTTGACTTGGTTTGGGTAATGTGGTCGACAACAAGGAATTTACCAAAAGAGTTGGAAATCTCCTTAAAGACTACCGAGTTCCAAAACTCTATGGTAAGGCCAAGGAGATGAATCCATGTTGGAGCGACAACACCTAAGTATTTCCATGGGTCAATATTTGGCTTCCATTTGCACAAGGAAAGGAAGTTGTTGCTTCCATAAGCCCAGGGCCCATCCATTAGGATGAAGGCTAGATCCTCTTGATTAATAAAACTGAAAAAGGAAGAGTTCATGTGACATAGCATTAATGAAAAATACTACCTTTCAATTTTCACTTAGCTACCACCCACTTTCTAATCTGGTCCAAAGAAGGGTGAAAATCAAGGAACTTACGTACCAGAGAAAGGCTTAGCTCTGCGATCATCGAGTTCAACAACATGTCAAGTACATATCCATTTGATGTTCATTGACCACACATTCTGCCTGGGATACAGGAATGTCAGACACATTCCCATCTTAGGTGGGCTTCCACCAAGGACCTTGTCCACGAATGTGGAAGGTTCCACATCTACAAAAAAAGAGTCAAAGTGGTACTGCAAAGGAGGGAGCTAGAAAGATTCTGCCACCAAAGGGTCCACAAAAGGTGAAGGACAAACACGAGACTCATGATTTTAGGTTCCCAAAGGATGGGAAGATCGAAGAGGGCCCCCCTATGCAACATTCATCATAGATAGCACCAATGCATGCAGGAAGCTCAGTTCAAATTTTTTGTGATTCTAGGAGTGGTTGTTAAGTGGATAGATAAAAATGGAAATATGTTGTTACTGTTAATGTTGGCTATGGTTTGTTTGTGTAAGGGCCAACACCCTTGTTTTGTTCCTTACTAATATAAAAAATAATTATTAAGCTAATTAGATTATAAAATTTAATACTTAAACTTCATAATCACCTACTAATCAAATAGTTGTTAGTCACAATCCTATGCATTATAAATATTTTTTTAAAAAGTATGAAATATTATGAAATTATCAACTATAAAAAGGAATGGTTAGAATTTCCTTACTTGCCCTTGATAAATTGATTTTAACACAATAGAGAAGGCACACTAGATACATAGCTCAAAAGGCCTTGCACATATGTTGATTCAACAAAAATAATTTTTCCATCAAATTTTATATATCTTCAACTATAACCTATAAAAATTATTAGTATAGCTTAACTTGTTTTGATACTAGGATATAAATTAGGATCTTAGGATACTAATCATTGTAAACAAGATATAAAATAAATGCATTAAGAATAATACAACCATAAATTAACACATTACACAAGATATTAATGAAGAAAAACTTTTTGGGTAATTAACCCCATAAAGCATCACTTTATTAAAACACTAACAAAATATACTCTATAATAAAATAGACTTTAACCTAGGGATACTCCTCCAATACTTCCACATGGCCAATAATTCCACTTTTGCATAGTGTTACAACTCCCTATAAATCTCTCAAAAACGAGAGATCCTCCTTAAATATAGGAGGAATGATGACTTACTAGTCACACCTTTTCAATACCCCATTCATAAATAATTAATAATTTTTAATAGTTATTAGTTTATAATTATTTCAAATAGGATATGCTTATAAAGCATATAATATATAAGGTTTATAACATTATATATAAATGTTATAAGAGTATGACCCCTAATAACATTATGTTCTAACAAATATTAATTATCATAAGTGCAAATTGCAAGAAATTGTAGAAGCAATTTTGTGAGTCCTCTTAAGCTAGATGCAAAAGGATGTAACTTATAAATTAGAGGAGTGAATCAGAGAAAATTTGGAGGAAGAAACTAGATTGACAAAGATAAAAAAAAAAACCATCGTTTATAGATTGCACTTCATGCTCAAAAGGAGAAGAATATATAGATCATTGATAGATGATATATAAGTCACATGACTGAAGAAAAAAGAAATTTCATGAACATTAAGAAGTTTGATGGAGGAGTTGTAACTCTTGGTAATAACTCAATTGCTAAGGTTATTAGTAAAGATACTTTGAGTCTTGTTGGTGGAAAGATAAAAGCTTATAATATACATGTAGAAGGTTTGAAACATAATCTTCTAAATGTGAGTTAGATGTGTGATAAAGGATACAATCTTTGATTCAATGCAAAGGTTTGTGAAATTACAAAAATCGATACCAAAGAATTAAATGCAAAATGAAGTGGGATTGACAGTAATGTGCAACATCTCAGTGAAGTTAATGGGCAAAATTGTTTTTCTATACAAATGGTAGAGAGTTGGTTTTGGTATAGAAGGCTGGGACATATCAATTTTTATGATCTTGTGAAGATTAGTTCGAAAGGTGTAGTAAGGGATATTCATAATATCAAGAAGCCTCCACGTACCAATTGTAAATCATGTTATGAGGGAAAGCAAAAAATGAGTAGATTTCCTACCAAGGAGTCTTCCACTCCAAAGCCATTAGATCTTATTTATACAGATTTGTGTGGACCAGTGAGGACAAAGAGTCTACAAGGTGACAAATAATTTTATGATGCTTATTTATGATTATTCTAGAATGACTTGGATTACTTTTCTAAAATAGAAATCAAAAGCTTTTGAGAATGCATTTAGAGACATGGTAGAAAATGAGACTGATAGCATAATGAAATTTTTAAGATTAGATAGAGGTTCATAATTTACTTTCATTAGATATGAAGAATCTTGTGAGATGCATGATATCTAGAGATAATATTCTACTACCAAGATTCCTCAACAAAATGTAGTAGTTGCGAGAAAGAATTTGATTGTACAAGAGATGGCTACAACAATATTGAATCAAGAAAAGTTACTAGATATGTATTGGAGAGAATTTGTTCAAACAACAATATACATTTTGAACATAGCTCAAATTAGGACTACGACTACTAAGAATCCATATGAGTTATAGAAAGGAGGACTAATATTAATCAAACATCTTATAATATTCAAAAGCAAGTGTTATATCAAAAGAGATGAAGAAAATTTGGGCAAGTTTGATTCCAAATATGATGAAGGTATTTTTCTTAGTTATTTTATGACAAGCAAAGCATATAGATGTTACAAAAATAGGCTAAGAAAGATAGTAGACATTTTAAATGTGCATGTTGATGAGACTATACAATCAATTGAATTTGCAAATGAAGATGACAATAATGAATTATTTTATAGTAGAGATGACGGTACCAAAATTGAACTAGAGAATATGGTTGCTTAGACTTTGGCCAACTATGTCCAGAAGAATTATTTTGAAGATAAAATCATAGGAGATAAAGATAATGGAGTTCAAACCAAGAAAATAAATGAGAAATAAAATGAATAGGTACATTTTTCCTTACTATAAAAAATTGAACCAAGTACTTATGCAGAGGCAAGAAAAGAAAAAAGGTTGGTTAGAAGCTATTGAGGAAGAATTAACTCAAATTGAGAAAATGAAACTTGGTAGGTGGTTTCGAGACCTAAAGACAAGAATGTCATACATAGCAAATGGGTCTTTAGAAACAAGTAGAATGAAGATGGAAAAGTGATCCAAAATAAGGCTAGACTTGTATGCAACAGATATTCGCAAGTTGAGCGAGTTGATTTTGAGGAGACATTTTGTCCAACAACAAGATTAGAGGTAATCATAATGTTTTTGAAATTTTCAGCATTTAAGAACTTCAATATATATTAGATGGATGTAAAATCTGGATTTCTAAATGGAGAGTTAGAAGAGGAAATCTACATTGAACAACCATAAGGGTTAGAAGAGGAAGTCCCCAAATTTGTTGCACTAGAGTGATAATGATCGCCTTTGGGGTTAATTGTGTTTATTATTATTTCACACTTCGTCACCATGATATCTCACTGTTTGTTGATCATAGTAAGCATACCATTAAGAATTTGAAGATGATATGAACTAATGGTTTTTGAGATTTCACATGTAGATTCTAAATATATATTTTTTAATTTTAAAAGAGATTAGAAATAAGAGCACACAATTACTCTCCACGATCAATTTGTTGATTACATTATTAGAATCTAGCAAAGGGCACTTTATGTAGAAGTATAGACATAAATGTTCTCATGTCCCACCATGTTTAGTTGACATTGGATTTCTTTTAAGCTCTTTGAAGTCATACTTATGGTTATTGTTGAATTGTGTCTTGGTCCATCCACTAATTCGTAAATGGGGGTGGATATTCCACATCTTGTTTCTTCAATATGGATTATTTTCAACATTAAGATAAATCGATTAAAATAATTTTGAAAATATAGAAAAATTGTCATACGATAGCAAATCTAACAATTTAATTTTGTTTATAGAAAGATTAAACTGCACCTTCAATTATGGAAATGAATTAAAATCTCACACTCTTCAATAAGGAGTGTTAAGGAAACGTGGCGTGGACGTTGGGCAATATAGTTTAGTTTTTCGATTTGGGGAATGTGATTTAGTTGCAGAGAAAGTGCGAACATGCAAATGTACGTGGAACTTGTAAACACAGTGCTAATAAAAATGAGAAAGTGTTGAGTTTGAAGTGGATTCTTACCGTTTATTCGGGGATATCAAAGATATTTCTGCCTGCCAAATTGCCAATAAATATGAGGTGATGTTTTTAGGCACTTGGCAATATATATCATAAATACTAGTTGTTGATCTCGATGCTACTTGACAGGTGAATACATTCTTTTCAGTCTACCAGCTGATCATATTTTTATTCAGCCTGATCATATGGAGACGAGACATATGATTCAGTATTTCAGATTAGATATGATTCAGTAACTAGTAAGGTATTTGTAATGACCATATTCCCCAACATACCATAATGGTGTGGTGTACTTAGTGTGTAGAACATCCTAGTTTTCTTGTGATGCATCTTGATCTAATGCAAACCTTATGCTCTACACCTCATTATAAAGTATTTTTATTTATAGCTAGATAAAATCATTTAAGATTGATAGACGTGTGGTGATAACTCATGTCTTAAAGTATCACCTTAGGATAGATGTACACTATGGTCAATTAAGCTCTGTCTCAAGGTACTGATAGACTACAAGGCTTGAATAGGTTTACATTGTCCTTTCATATTTCTAGAGACTATGCAATAGTAAATAGAGGGAAATCGAAGTGACATCACCTTTCATTTATGTGCATGACATGCCCACTCTTTGTCCAGAGTAGAGCCTGTAAGGAAAGCACAGTGCAGAAAACGCTCTCCTAACACCAATTCTAAGGGAAATCAAGCAAGTATGTCTTTAAATTCTTTTGCAGAACATTAAGATATACACAGACTAATGAAAAACTAATCACATAGAAAACACAATAGAGAGTTAACACCAAATTTATGTGGGAAAACCCTTACGGGTAAAAAACCCACCACGAAAGAGAGATCACTTTATTCACAGTTAACAAAAGGTTACAATAAAGTTATAGATCCTCTTCACATGCATTTTCTCTCAGAATCTAAGTTCAGATCACAGTCATCACTTATGCAGAACACTCAGGCTTCCAATAGGACTCCACACCATACATCACACAGTAACCTCACTCACTCCCTTCGATTACATCTCTGGTAACATATATACCAGCCATCAATTTCAGCGTATCGGTTAAGCATAACCGTTATGGAGTCCAACTGTCTATCATTCAGTAACATCCATCCACCTAACCAAAATCTGGCTACTCTGATTACATCTTCCATGTCAACAGTTCAACTGTCAGTTTGCACGAATTGGTTAGACATCTAACTACCTACGTTGGTCTGTATTCGTGAGAAAACAATTATCCCACATGCACCCAGGAATCACACCGGTTTGTATTCAAATACACTAGCAGGAACTTCTAATGTGACCACAAGCTCATCTTTTACCTCTAACTGGTTTGAGCCCATGGCCCACCCAACTCATCGACATAGCATCAGATCATCGATGAGAGCACTTCCAAGTTAGCCCGATCTTCGATGACCAAGAAGACAGGACCATCGGTCCATCGGCGTAGCACCCAATAGGTTCTCCCGATCTCTGATGATACCCTAATTGCCGAAGGCGACTCCATCGGGTCATCGACAAAACAACCAAATTGGCTACCCTGATCCTCAATACCAACAAAGGTGGACTCATTGGGTATTGGTGTAGCAACAAACCATGTCATCCTGATCACCAATAAACCAGTGACTCCACTAATGCGGCTCCAAATAGATCAACTCCATTAGCTTATCGGGATACCCTTCAACAAGTAGACCCAATCTTCCGATGACACCACAACGACTTGATCGGGCCATCGACATAGCTTCCATCTTGTCAACCCGATCACCGATATCAACCTGATCGCCAAAGGTGACCTCATCGGGTATCGATATAGCAAACAACCAATTCTCCCGATCTCTGATGATACCCCTTTCCTCTTTTTGCACTCCGCCATGTGGCACCCCCTGATTGGCTCCGAGGTCCTTGTCCTGCCACCTTAGCACGACCTCACTAATCGCTCGAAATGAAGCTTTTCCTTGTCACTGGGTCCCACCATGGTCACCAAGTCATGGGGAATAAACTCCGTGCATCTCGCCATAGCAGTGTAGCGACAATTGTCCAATCATCCCAGACTTGCTCACTTGTTAACCGATCACAGGAAGAAGGTTCCATCGGCCGTCGACATAACTATGAATAAGCAATCCCGATCCCCAATAAACTAGTAGACGACTTCATCAATGAGGTTCTAGATAGATCGACCCTATCGACCATCGACAACAGTACTGCAAAGTTACCTTGATCACCTTAAGCAGCTTCATCGGGTCATCGACACATACCTTGAATTGTCTCTCCCGATGAGTGATGCACTCCAAGTCAAAATAATTCGAACTCATCGGACATCGGTGTAGCTTCCAACTTGTTCCACCGATAGCCGATGACAACCCGATCATTGAAGGCGACTTCATTGGGTCATCAGCCATACTCCAACAGTGCTCCTCTGATAGACGAAGCACGTGAAGGCGACTTCATCGGGTGATTGGGACAACATCCAACAGGCTACATCAGAACATCGACAGGACTTTAATATGGCTAACCCGATAGGCAATGTTAACCTGATGACCACAAAAGCGGATCCAAAAACTACTTTCCGATAACCAAACAAGGAGGATACATCAGGTAGACCTAACCCGATACTTGCAACATGTTCATCGGCCAGAGTTACACTGATAAGAAAAGTCCACAAGCCGATACCTTCCCACAAGATGTTCCATCGAGGTAAGTTACACCGATCAACCCGAACACTGGTCAGGGGAATTCAAGGCATATTTCCAACAATCTCCCACTTGTCGAGGAATTTAGTGGACCTGTCTACCATGCCGAACACTTACAGATTTCATTGAGAACCATGGACTCTAAAGCCCATCAATGTTGATATACCACTCGATCATAAACCATCAGGAAATAGAATTTACTGTGTGCATCATTGAGATATCTACAGAGTAGTCACATCTCATTCATGGACATACCTACCTTCTACCATGCCACTGCCACTGGACACACATAGAAGCTATCCACTGAGAAAACCATATAATCTGTCTCACAGAAAAACATAACTATGTCTCCCAAGAATACAAAACTCTCAATCCAAAAAGGTTAACCGAATGTACCAACATTTGTCACAAACATAGCTGGAAAAGCACCTATAGCAAGTGCTAGCACATCCAACTATACATACCTCCAAGGTATACTATATTTCCATGTATCCATGAGTACCTTTAACTAATTAGTCCATGCCAAAAATCCAAATAAAAAACCACAATATCATGAAGTATCAAGCAAATGATCAGTGTCCTCAAAACACAAAAATAACCAAGACCAATGTCAAAATTCCAACTGCAAAATCAAGAACTTAAACATGACAACCATGATCTAAAACATCTCATCCAAAGAGATAACATGCTCCATATGAGCACCTCCATATCATGCCATAAATCTAAATGCATCTAAAGAGTGTACCACGACACAATAAAAACAGCTTAACAAGAATAACATATTAAAACATAAACAACATCTCTACCAAGGACTTAGGAATCCTCAAGATGTCAGCATCTTCAGTCACATGAAGATCATTCACCATCAAGTGATGAATATACATCACTGCTAATCATGGTACCAAGTCTTACATGGCATCATGATAAACATCTTCTTCATGAAGATTGAACCAGATATCAATAGATGTCTGACTTGCCAAAGCAGCTTAGAAGGCATATCCATCATCATTCTGAGAGGACCCATAATCTGAAGAACTCTTATTTTTCTTCTTCTCTCTGCAATCCTTTCGGATATGACCAGTCTGCCCACAATTCTAGCACTTTACTTTGGATATTTTTCCAGGAGACTTAGAACTTTCCTCTGACTTGGATTTATACTTCTTGTCCTCTTGCTTGCCTATAACAACGAGAACCTCCTTGACCATCTCTGAAGATTTTCTTCGTGTTTCTTCAGACAGTAACGAAGCAACCACACCTTCCATTGTGAGCGTGGTTGTTGTACTCCCAATGGCCACTACCAGATGATCCCATGTGTCAGGCAGAGAACATAACAAAAGCATACATTGATCCTCGTCATCAATCTTGACTCCTACGGAGGTTAACTATGCAACAATCATGTTGAAAACATTCAGATGATCTACTAAAGATGTACCCTCGTCCATCTTGAAGGAATACAACTTCTTCCTCAAGAACAACTTATTTACCAAAGACTTTCCCTAATAAATATCACCAAGTTTCTTCCACTGAAGAATAGCAGTCTTCTCCTCATAGGACAAAGTCTGCCAAATAGAGTCTAATCAACCCTTTGGCTTTTCTATCTACAAGGTCCCAGTCCTCTTGTTTCATGCCAAAAGGTTTAGCTCCAGCCACTGCAATCCAGAGATCTCTATCAACTACCAAATCTTCAACTTTAAGTTTCCACAACTCAAAGTTGGAGCCATTGAACTTCTCAATGTCCATTTGCCTAGAGGTGTTCGCCATCTTAAACTGCAGACAAGACAAATAAGCACTCTACTAGACTTCCATTGAAACAAGAATTGGCACAAAAAACATACCCTACCTAACAAGGATAACAAAATAGGCCAAGCTCTGATACCACTCATAAGGAAAGAACAGTATGGAAAACGCTCTCCTAACACCAATTGTAAGGGGAATCAAGCAAGTATGTCTTTAAATTCTTTTGCAGAACATTAAGATATACATAGACTAATGAAAAACTAATCACACAGAAAACACAACAAAGAGTTAACACCATATTTAAGTGGGAAAACCCTTACGGGTAAAAAACCCACCACCAAAGAGAGATCACTTTATTCATAGTTAACATAAGATTACAATAAAGTTACATATCCTCTTCACAGGCATTTTCTCTCAGAATCTATGTTCAGATCACAGTCATCACCTATGTAGAACACTCAGGCTTCCAACAAGACTCTACACTATACATCACACAGTAACCTCACTCACTCCCTTTAGTTACATCTCTGGCAGCATATATACCAACCATTGATTACAACGTATCGGTTAAGTATAACTATTATGGAGTCCAACCATTTGTCATTTAGTAACATCCATCCACCTAACCAACATCTGGCTACTCTGATTACATCTTCCATGTCAACCATTCAACGGTCAGTTTGCACCAATTGGTTAGACATCTAACTACCTACGTCGGTCTTTATTCGTGAGAAAATATCCCACATGCACCCAAGAATCACACCGGTTCGTATTCAAATACACCATGAGGAACTTCTAATGTGACCACGAGCTCATCTTTTACCTCTAACCGGTTTGAGCCCATGGCCCACCCAACTCATCAGCATAACATCAGATCATCGACGAGACCGCTTCCAAGTTACCCTGATCTTCGATGACCAAGAAGATGGGACCATCGGTCCTTCGACATAGCACCCAATAGGTTCTCCCGATCTCCAATGATACCCCAATCGCCAAAGGCGGCTCCATTGGGTCATCGACAAGACAACCAAACTGGCTACCTCGATCCCCGATACCAATGAAGGCAGACTCATCAGGTATCAGTGTAGCAACAAACCATGTCATCCCGATCACCGATAAACCAGTGACTCCACTTATGCGGCTCCAAATAGATCGAATCCATCATCTTATCCAATCTTCCGATGACACCATAGTGACTCGATCGGGCCATCGACATAGCTTCCATCTTGTCAACCTGATCACCGAAGGCGACCTCATCGAGTATCGGTATAGAAAAGAACCAATTCTCTTGATCTCCGATGATACCCCTTTCGTCTTTCTGCGCTCCACCATGTGGCACCCCCTGATTGGCTTCGGGGTCCCTGCCTTGCCACCTTAGCACGACCTCACTAATCGCCCAGAATGAAGCTCTTCTTTGTCGTTGGGTCCCACCATAGTTTCCAAGTCACATGGAATAAACTTCATCCATCTCTCCATAGCAGTATAGCGACAATCGTCTGATCATCCTGGAATTGCTCACCTATTAACCGATCATAGGAAGAAGGTTCCATCGGCCATCGACATAAATATGAACAAGAAATATCGATCCCCAATAAACCAGTAGACGAATTCATCAAAGGGGTTCTAGACAGATCGGCCCTATCGGGCATCAACAACAGTACTGCAAAGTTACCCTGATCACCTAAAGCAGCTTCATCGAGTCATTGACACATACCCTAAACTGTTTCCCTGATGAGCGATGCACTCCAAGTCAGAAGAAGTCGAACTCATCGGACATCGACGTAGCTTCCAACTTGTTCCATCGATAGCTGATGACAACCCTATCACTGAAGGCGACTTCATCGGGTCATCGACCAGACTCCAACAGTGCTCCTCTGATAGACGAAGCACATGAAGGCGACTTCATGGAGTGATCGAGAAAACATCTAGTAGGCTACATCAGGACATCGACAGGACTTCAATATGGCCAACCCAATAGGCGATGTTAACCCGATGACCACAAAAGCGGATCCGAAAACTGCTTCCTGATAACCAAACAAGGAGGATACATTGGGTAGACCTAACCCGATACTTGCAACATGTTCATCGGCCAGAGTTACACCAATAGGAAAAGTCCACAACCCGATACCTTCCCACAAGTTGTTCCATTGGGGTAAGTTACACCGATCAACCCGAACACTGGTAAGGAGAATTCAAGGCATAGTTCCAACAAAGCCTCTACGCTTTCCCTATAAATAAAGATGATCAAAATATTTTGTGATATTATTAAAAAAAAATGCATAAATAATTTATTGTTCACAAAAATATCTAGGCACCTCATAGTTATTACATATAGTGACTATACAAACAACATCCACCACCTATCCCAAAGCTTATTTGGAATTTTATATTAGTGACACTATTGAATTGAGAAAATTTTGCAACTTGTTCCTAATAACAAATTAATTTTCTAATTAATCTTCAAAGTGTTTGTTTTCCTTCACCATAGCATACGATATTTTTATTGCATATATTATTAACAAGTTTCTGTATAGGTTGCCCATGTACTGATTTGGCCAAAGAAAAAATCACATGTGAGCAATCAAGGATTCTAAGGATCCTTCTGGAACCTATCAACAGGTTCTTGTGGCCTTGACATTTTTAAATTTTTTATCAACATCTTAAGATCATTTTTATTAGTTTTGATTTCTTGCATGTTAGCTTCTATGTGTTTGGAGGATAGATGGGAATTGTAAGATGGTTTTGAGGGGTTTTAATTCACCATTATCTTCATTAGGTGAATGCGGGTTTTGAGGTGGAGAGGGGTTTTGATTCACTAAAGATAAAAAGGTTAACTAATAAAAAAAAATCTAACAAAAAATTAATTTCACATTAGCTAAGTTTGCTAGAAATTTAATATAAATACCTCCTTAACATGGAGGCATTGTTAGTGGGAATTGGCTAACAAATAAACACGTGCACATTGTTCCACAATTTTTTTTCTCTATGCATTTAAGGTAGAATGAAATGAAGCCATGAACTTGCACTTTTTAAAATTTTATATTAGTGATAGACTCACTAGCATTATAACATGTGGCAATTTAGGCTCAAATTAATCGAGCCTAAACACGTGTGTTTATAAGGCACCCACAACTTAACAAGCTCACATTATAACATGACCATGCTATACTTTATTTTCCTCCAAGCACATTTTGGCACCTATATTTCTATACGTGCCCATCAATATTGATACACACCAATCACACACATTTGTATAGTCCCTCAAAAAGATAATTGAAAGGGTTCACATTTTTCTAACAATTTGACTATTTTGTTAATTATATTTGTGGATATTGTTGTACCTATTTTGAACTTTATCCTTTCTAACTTGGAGGTTTCTCGGTCAATTTCCACCTTTTTTTGTTTCTTCTCCACTTTTTAAAATAATTTGTGGACTAGGTTTAGGATCACCTTGTCATGGATAGATAGCTAGAATTCTACAAGTATCCCCACTCTCCTTTTATTCATGTCATTCTCAACATATAAAATGGATCAAGATCTTTGTTGGCAATGTAGATCTTCCCTTAGTGTATGGGTATAAGAAAACCTTATAAAATAGTGGAAATATTTCTTTCGTCATATGAATATGGGACCTTCCCACTAAAAAAATGTAGCTTTTTTTCTTGTCAATAGCATAGAATGTGGTGGGAACCAACTTGGGTCAAAGTCTAACAATGAGTGATTTTTCTAATGGTGTCATCCTATAAGTTTTCATGTCCTTGTACATAATGTGTCTTGGTAAGAGGCTACATTTATTTCATCACACCCCATTCTTTACAAAAGGGAGAAGTGAATGATTTTTATTCTAAATTTATCATCAACATTTAAGGGAACCATGTTTTTCCAGATTTATGTGTAATTGATGTAGTTAATGATTAGGAGGGACCTCAAAGAGATCAATCCGGACTGGGTAGAAAGAGTAAACACAACGAAAACAAGAGGATATGACGGAGGCAATGCATAAATGAATGAATTAGATCATGAAAACTGATTATAGATAACCGGTAACATCTGGGTTACAAGATTCGACTCACTGGCCTTCTGCATACATGCTCATTTACAAAATTGGTCAATTCCGGAATTCTAAATCTCAGGATATATCTACTATGTTCTCTGGAATGGATTCTAATGCTTAATTACAATGATTTATATGATCTAGAGTGATTCGATCGGCCCAAGAGGGATCAAATGCCAAAGAACAAGATCAAACATGTAAAACAAACAAGTTGGCCTTTGCCAAATAGATTCCTCCAAAAAATACAAAGGATGAAGTGCAAATCAAAGGAAAGCTTGGCCAAACGCAAAGGACCATCAGGATCAATGAACTGGGCTCCGCAAGCTATAAAAGGGGTCTGATAGATTCACCAATTCAAATAGGTGCAAGCAGTCCCGGTGCCAGAAAACTATCTCGGAATCCAGAATCAATAATTTTCTGAAATATGATCCAAATGCTCTGCGGTTTAGGAATAAGGAATATGATCATGTCCTCAAGAAAAATCCAGCTCCACAAGATCGAGTGAGCCAATGGAAGATAAATATAGAAAGAAATGTTGAAACTACAAAACAAAAAATTAACATATAAGAAATGTTTTTTTTGGTTGAAGCAAGATTGCCAAGAATCGGGGATGCTCCTGCATCAATAACAAATCCACTCTTGTAGGTATAACATGGAATTTACTCATCTTTTCAACTCAAACTCTATGAAATTTTTCTTGAGGTTGAAGAAAAACCTTAGATTATTCAATTTAGTGTCTAGTGGGATGAAGTTTGAATCGACCCAATTAATATAAGATTGGGTAGGAGTTATGTGGCAAAGGAAATTTAGTCTAATAGCCTTCAATATGGCTACCCAATGAGTTCGAAAGTTTCTAATGTTATTAATAAATGATATTTTGGAAAAAATTCCTTTGAAATATCTCATATGGTGAAAAGGGTTGGTAAGGTTTGTGGATGATAAATTGTAGAGATTGTATTTCCTTGTTGTTCAACTATTTAGGTTAAATGGGGCTCTTGGATTTCATCATTTTGAACCAACTAAATTAATCCCAAAATTTTAATTTGAATCTTTACAACCATTTAGGTGGTAAATATTGCTTCTTTTAGGTTTGGAGGCAATTAGTGATCCATATGTAAATAAATTGAAGAAGGTATGCTAACTTGATTTATTGGTGTGTTGATATGAGGAAATGGGTCTTGAGAGATTTAAAAGTTTACATTTTGAGGGGTAATGATCCCTTAATGACTACCATTAATTATAATATATTGAGGATAAAAGGAATATGCCAACAAATAAATATTATTGTACCTCTAGGAGTGTAGGGATAAACTAATTTTAGTTTTTACATGTTTTAGTATCATCCCCTAGTTTTGAGGAAAGATAATTTAATATATTAGGTTCATAATATGTAGGCCTTTAATAGGGTTTGTTCTATTTTATGTTAATATTGCGACAATTCTAATGGTAGCTATCTCTCTAGTAATATGTATTCCACTAGAGATAATTATATTAAAGGGCATAGTTAAGTATATTGGCCATCATGGAAATGTTTAAATTGTTTACTTGATTTGGGTAACTAATATTTGTATTATAATTTTTTCCATTGTATTTGCAATTGTTTCTACCATCATTTTTTTTTTATGGGTTGAGAATGTATGACCCTATCCATTATATAACTTCTATTGTTCTTTAGTATTTTAGAGATGGAAATGTTGTTTTTGAGTTTTTGGCAATTGTTTATTAACATCTTGTTCTAGCCCATAATCTTCTTCTATTATCAATGACAACTTGGTCAATTTGCAAGACACTTTCAAAGGCATCTTCATAATATTTATAGAGGATTTTTATACTCTCCCTCCCATGTGTCTCTATTCAGAGCATGATAAACAAGATGCATAGTTCCTAACAATACATATGAGGTGTTCTCATCGATGAGTAATACACTTATCTCCATTGAGTTATGAAGTGAGTGACTATCTTATTATGATCTTGTTTAAAACTTAAAATTTTATGAATTCTTTCTTTAACAAGCTTGTTCATGTAAAAATCTATGAAAAGTCACTAATGAGTTGTCAAAAAGAATATATTTAACCTTTAAGTAACCATTAATTCTAGTCTAAGGCAATTCCATCTAAGGTCATTAGGAAGATTCATATGACCACTATGTCCCATGATAAATGCTCTTAGTCAACAATAATATAATCCTTGATAATATGTCAATTGGGATCTCTCTTTCCATACCCCTTGAATTTAGGATGCTTGAGGAGTGGTATTGGTAAAATAGTATTCCTAATAGTATGATATAAAAATTCGGTGTTAGAGGAAAGTCTCTATAAAGGGATCATGGTGAAATAATTCTCAAAAAATGGAGCTTAGTCACATGTTGTAGTAGTTTGATGATGCCTAAAGATTGATTGAGGTTTTTTGAAACTAACGGGCTTTAGGAAACTTTAGTGTATGATCTTGATTGGAATAAATTTTAGTATGGTTAAGTAACTTTGAGTCTAGGTGGGATAATTCCACTAGGTTGTGCATTTATTACATTATATGATGGAGGTAGGGAATGCATGAAAGCATCACTTCTTGCATTTTTGAAATATAGTTTTAATGTTGAGAATCCCTCTAGTTTAGATAATTTTGGTGGATACAAGGGGCTTTCCATGGAATTATAATTTTGGAGACCAGTGTCTCATATTTATTTATATTGAATTTTGAATTGGTTGTTCATTGCCACCAACTCCAAGTTCCCAATTATTTTTACTAGAGTGGTAAAGTGATGCGGACATGGTCCAATGGGTCCTCAAAGAGAACTAACTAGATCATGCAACAAGATTAACACAATGGAAGCAAAAAGAACACATATAAATATCACAAAATCAAAAATTTGCATCATTATATTGTCATCATAGAACAACTTGTAATCAACTGGTTACATGCAGGCTAACATACCAGATTACAATCCCCCGAAAAACATTCGGGTCGGCCACAAAAGATTACATTAACCAAGGAGGGAAAATGAAACGTGTAAGATAGGTCAGCCCCAAACTTGAAGATCTCATATGTCAAGAACAATCCGGAAGTGCATACCATAAAGGAAGGTCTACCAAGGGCCAAAGAATATCGAGTGTGGTGCCAAACTGATCCGCAATCTAAGAAATCGCTCCAGAAAAGAAGAAATCTCCAACTTAGACGATAAGCTCAAAACTACTCCAGAACTTAGAAACAATTACTCCGGAAGGAACAACTCACTGGAAAAGAACCCAAATGAACTCAAAATATGGAATAATGCACAATAACACACATATAACCCAAAAATTTGATCCACGATGAAAGATAAACAACTATCGGAATACAATAAAAGAACAACAAAACTAAGGAAATATTTTTGGTTGATACAAGATTGCTCATAGAGCAGGGATTTTCCTGCATTAGACACCCCTAGTAGAAAGAGATGTTCCGTGAGTAGAAACTCATGAACATCAAAAAGGATTTAGAATATAAACCCCATGCTCATTTTTTATCCAAACATCTTCCTTATCTTCAAATCGCTTCCTTTCCTCTTCCGGAACCTCAGCCATATTCTCCAACTTCTGGTTCTCTTTATTCTTCTTTCCTTGCTTCTTACCTGCACATTGTCTCTGCTTACTACCTCCCTCTTTACTCTGTAACTCAGATTTATTTCTGCCACAAGACTTCATTTGGTCTACCACCATAACCTTACTGTCATGTGGTGTTGTCCTCCTATCAGACTTATCTACTAGATCCTCCTGCACACCCATGCCACCAATTGATGTAGCCTTTGCAACCAGCTTCTCATTACTGCAGATCTTTCCAAGAATCAAATTTCTCACTTCTTTCTCCTTCTCCCTCAAGGAAGTCAAAGTGAACTTCTGCCCATCCTTCTCAATAATGATTAGGTTTCTTCTACAATCATAAATAATTCTTCTATCAAACTGCCAAGGTCTACCCAACAAAACATGACAAACACTCATAGACACAACATCACATAAGACTTCTCTAAAAGCCCCAATATTAAAATGCACTAAACACTACTTCTTTACTTATATATTTTGATCGTCTTGTAACCAACTCACCTTGTAAGGAAAAGGATGCTTAAGGATTTGTAATCCAAGCTTCTCCACCATTTCCTCAGATACCAAATTATCAACACTCCCATTGTTTACAATGAACTTACAACACTTACCACTCGATTTCCATACAGTCTGGAAAAGACTCCTTCTCTAAGTAGGTCTGATAACAGAAGAGTTTCTCCTTGCTCTACCGCACATTCAAATTCAGTGACTCTAGCTTCCTGATTCTCATTTGCCATACAATTTCTTGCCACCCCTTTCTTGCACTCATAAGATCTATGTGTGGTCTCTACACACCTGAAACATCTGCCAAAAATTCCTTTGCTACTACTGCCACTACCTTTTCTTTTTGTCTTCTGATCCAGTTCTTTATTCCACTTAGGCTTTGGTTCTTCATCCACTCTATGCTTCTCTAAACTGTTACTTATCTTCCCCTTACATCTCTCTTTTGCTCTTAGGTTATTCTATTGTCTTCTTTTCACTTTCTCCTCAGCTTTCAAAGCATATTGGTAAGCCTCCTCAATTGTAGAAATCTTTAGCATGCTCATCTCATCCTGAATGTTAAATGCAAGTCCATTTATGTATCTAGCCACCTTCTCCCTATCCATATCTCTATGTCTAGATCTAATCATCACCTTGTAGAATTCCTCAGTATACTCTTTCACATTCATGTTTCTCTGCTTTAGGTTCTGCAACTTCTTGAACAATTCTAACTCATAGTCTCCTAGAATGAACGTAGCCTTCAATCTTGCAACCATCTGTCTCCACCAGGTGATCTTCATTTCACCATTCTCCACTCTATCTCTCTGCAACTCTTTCCACCATAAGGCACCGTGCCCTTTCAATTTAGTTTGTGCCAACCTAACCCTCTGCAGGTCCTTAATATCCTCAAAGTCAAAATAGTCCTACAAATCTATAATCCAATCAATCAAATCCTCTGGATTTAGCGTCCCCAAAAAGTTTGAAATCTCCACTTTATGTATTTTACTTTCTTGTGCCACCGCTCTCAGAAATCTTTCCTCTCTCCCATCTTTCGGTCCTTCAGCCTCTTCCACCTCAAGCTCTTCTCCAACTTCTTCATATTCATCCTTAGACCCCAGATTCCTCTGTAAAGCAACTAATGCATTCCACATCTCATTTCTCATCTCATTCTTGAAATCCTTAATCATTTGCTCTACCCTTTGGGGGCTCATCCTTCTAGGTGGCATCTCCTCCTTTGCTCCGATGCAACTTCCTCAACTTGACGATCTGACTAGAGGTTTCAATTGCCTCACACTCGACGATATATTGAACACACTAATAGCCTACCTCCACTCGGCGATCTGTTCACCCAAAGGAATGCCTCAAGGTTCGCAACCAGCTCTGATACCACTTGATGCAACCATGGTCTCATGGGTTGTCAAAGAGAACTAACCAGACCATGTAACAAGAGTAACACAACGGAAGCAACAAGAACACATAGAAATATCACAAAATTAGACATCCACATCTGTTAGGGTTTCAAGAAGATCCAAAGCAAATATGAACTAACAATTATATGCAGATTTAAATACAAAAGATAAAGAAATAAAATAGGACACAGATAACATAGAGATTTAACGTGGTTCACCCAGAATGGGTTATGTCCACCATACACAGCCATCCAATCTTTCTTATTATCCAGCAAAAATAGTACATCAACCTTACAATGCCTTAAGCATCCCAGCCACTTATAACATGCATTTTTAGGGCAACAATCAAAGTCAACCTTTTTAGGGTTTTATTATAATGTCGGTTTTCATCAACAAAAAGTACCCCCCCAAATTTTTTTGACCCTGGCGAGGATACGTGCTGAGTGTACAATACTTTTCTAATCAATCACCACATTTCAACAATCTCCCACTTGGAGACTGATACTACATGTCACTACTGTACATGCAGCATGTGCTGGATAAAACACTAGGACTCGACTAGTATAAATTCCACAATTAACAATCAAGAAGACCAACTGAAACTGATGAAGAAATCAGCCTCTCTTGTGGAACTGCCTTCGTGAACATATTGGCAGGATTCTCACTTGTGTAAATCTTCTCAAGCCGTAACTGACCCTCCTCTAAAAGAATCCGGATGAAGTGGTCCCTAAGCTGAATGTGCTTTGTCCTTGAATGAAAAGCAGAGTTCTTCGCAAGATGAATGGCACTCTGGCTATCAGTGTACAATGGACGATCCTCCTGTGTCTAACCCAATTCATCCAGAAAACATTGTAACTAAATCATCTCCTTGCTAGCTTTTGTAGCAGCAACATACTCAGCTTCAGTGGTTGAAAGTGCAACAACCTTTTGCAGCCTAGAAACCCAATTGACTGCAGTTCCCCCTATAGTAAAAACATACCTTGTAGTACTCCTCCGTGAATCAATATCACCTGCCAGATTAGAGTCAACAAATCCACTTAGAGCAGCATTAGATCTTTTGAAACATAATTCCTTGGTAGTAGTTCCTTTCAAATACCAAAGAATTCATTTCACAGCATTCCAATGTTCCATACCCGGATTACTCATAAACCTACTCACAACTCCCACTGCATGTGCAATATCTGGCCTTGTGCATACCATTGCATACATCAGACTGCCAATAGCTGATGAATACGAGATGTTAGACATTTTATTAACCTCTTCTTGTGCCTTTGGGCACATCTCCTTAGTCAATTTGAAATGACTAGCCAAACGTGTACTAACTGCTTTTGCATCATGTATGTTAAATCTTTTCAACACCTTCTTTATATATTCACTTTGGGACAAATTCAAGGTTCTATTTTTCCTGTCCCGTGTAATCCTCATAATTCTGGCCATTAAACTTTTCGACCTTGAATTTGGAATCCTCCATTGCTCCCACTCAAATCTGAGAGTCCTGCCAATTTACAAAATACCTTGCTCTGATACCAATTGTTAGGGTTTCAAGCAGATCCGAAGCAAATATGAACTAACAATTATATGCAGATTTAAATACAAAAGATAAAGAAATAAAACAGGACACAGATAACATAGAGATTTAACGTGGTTCACCCAGAATGGGTTACGTCCACCATACACAGCCGTCCAATCTTTCTTATTATCCAGCAAAAATAGTACATCAACCTTACAATGCCTTAAGCATCCCAGCCACTTATAACATGCATTTTTAGGGAAATAATCAAAGTCGGCCTTTTTAGGATTTTATTACAATGTCGGTTTTCATCAACAAAAAATACCCCCAAAATTTTTTTTGACCCCGGTGAGGATACGTGCTGAGTGTACAGTACTTTTCTGATCAGTCGCCACATTTCAACAACATCATCATCATAAGACATCCGATAATTAACCAGTTACATGCAGGCTAACATGCCAGATTACAATCCATTCGGAACTCTCAGAGTTCTCCAGTCCCCTAATCATGAATCTAGATCCTCATATTGATTGATATTCCCCTAATGACTACAAAAAATAATATATATATCCTTCGGAACACATCTGGGTCAGCCACAAAAGATTACATTAACAAAGGAAGGAAAATGAAACGTGTAAGATAGGCTGGCCCCAAAACATGAAGATCTCATTCGCCAAGAACAATCCAGAAGTGTATACAACAAAGGAAGGTCGACCAAGGGCCTCACAATATCGAGTGTGGCGCCAAATTGATCCACAATCCATGAAATCGCTCTGGAAAAGAAGAAATCTCCAACTTAGATGACAAGCTTAAAACTGCCCCGGAACCTAGAAATAGTTACTTGGAAAGGAACAACCCACTGAAAAAGAACCCAAATGAACTGGAAATCTGGAATAATGCACAATAAAACACCTAGAACCCAAAAATTTGATCCGTGATGAAAGATAAAGAGCTACCGGAATACACTGAAAGAAGAACAAAACTAAGGAAATATTTTTGGTTGATACAAGATTGCTCATACACTGGAGATGCTCCTGCATCATAATGATAGCCTTTGGGGTCACTTTATTCTATTATAATTATTTCACACTGCACTGTCATAACATGGGGCTTGTTGTTGATGTTGATACACATCATGTGGCGGGGGTTGAGTTGGTCCATTTTTCATTACTTTAAGAAAATTATCTAGTTGCATACTATTGTTGCTTAAAGATTGTTCTTCTTCTTTGATTTCAATACTATTTGAGTTTTTCCTAAGAATTATTCAGGTGACACTTTTCTAATTTTCTATAACTCCTAAATAGATGATCCCACAATCATGCATGTCACACTTTTTATCCTAAGTGGGACATGAGAAAAAACATTTAGAACTGAATTTTTTCTTTGAATAACTTAAAATAAGCACACCATTAATAATTTGAAAATGATATGAACCTATGATTTTTAAGTTTTCACATTTAGATTCAAAATATATATTTCTAATTTAAAATAAGTGTTCTTAGGAAATGTGGGTGTGGATGTTTAGAAATATAGCTTCGCAACACATGGTGTCATCAAGACCATTCAAGGATAGCATATGATGTTGGCCAAAAGAAAACCTAGAAGCTTGATCAAGTCTTCATTTTTTAAGAGACTTGGAAGACAATCAAGCATTCAAGGAGACAACTCCATCAATATCATGAAAACTAGTTGTTTATCTTGATGATACTTGGTATCTATGTGGTTCAAGGGTGAATCATCACCAACAATTGACTTTCTTACAATACCACATGACACCATCTTGTGGATTTGTCGATTTAAAATTTGAAGACCAAGTTTTGATTACCCCATGTTGCTGCTTAGCTTATTTTGGCTAGCAGCAACTGCTCAATTTTTTGAGGAGCAATTTGTGGAGTAGGTGGCCCCATGGATAGTAAAATGGATGCTTATTTTTATGCAATTCTCTTAAATCATTTTGTAAATGAAATTATTAGTAATATTTCTTACAAATAAAAATTGTAGACAAATAAAAAGGAGAAGAAAAAAAATGGTGAAACTGCATGTCATTTTTTCCAATTAGTAGCCACTGCTTATTTCTAGCCCCTCCTTTTTTTAAAAGGTTATTTTCATTTTTTAAGTAGCTATTGCTCCACCAAAATAGGGAAAGATTCCAATTTATACTTTTCCTTTAAAACTAGAATTATACATGGGAACACTCCAGCTACTTAAATTTAAGTAGAAAATGCTCATAAGCAGCTACATGGGGACATGGGTTTAGCCACAAAGCTTTGATCACTTTACATGTTTGTTTTCACTTATTTTGAATTTTTGTTTCATTTTGTTTTCTTGAGCTATTAGATAATAGGATGCCAAATGCTTGGTATCGTCTTCTCTTTGTTATTCCAATCTATTGACATATATTTTTTTAATCAAATAATTCAACTTAAGAATTTATCATTTGAATTATGAAATGAAATTATTTGGAAAAATTATAGAATATTAGATTTATCTAGTGTTTTGTTTTTAAACATTGTAGATATGAACGATTTCTGCATCCTTCATAAAAGTATCTATTTCTTTTAGCTTTTGTAGAGATTTTGTCCATTTTGATTTTACTAGAAATTCTATAGCTTACTATTGTACCTTCACAACTCAACTTTTAGTTTCCTTAACCGATTTGATCGAACTCTTCATTTTTTTTTCATCTTAGATGATTTCTAAATTTGAAAACCAATTTCTTCTTTAAAAAGTTCTACTAAAGAGAGAGTCCATGATTGTATGTGAGTGTGTGTTGAAAATCAATTTCTTCCTTAAAAAAATCTACTAAAAAGAGGGTTCCATGATTTTTAAATTCCAAATATAATTGTAAGTCATCAAATTTTTTCTCTACTTTATGAATGCATTATAGAATGAATTCATATCCGTCTTAAACTTCTTTATGAATGAATAATTTTTTTAATAATATCCAAAAGACCATACAATCTACACATAGTTTAATATTAGATCATAAAATTTGATCTTACACAAAAATATCTACACAAATCCAGAAACAAGACCATACAATCTATCACATAAAAACCTTATTGCTGATCATAATTCGTCCTCTATGAATATGATCAAGTAATACCAGTGATCGCGATAATTTTTCCTCCCTAATAAGGCAAGTGCAGTGGGCATTGCGCTTACTTTCAGCAGAGGCTAAAGATTCTCGCAAGTAGTTGCACGCTTTCGTTGCATGCGCCCTACCTTTCTGCATCAGCCAAACGCTTATCTTTTTAAATAAATAAAACCTTTTTGCCTTTAAACTTTAACGTGTGCTACTTAAATCCTGCAGAATCTTTTTTACAACAAAGTGAACAACTTGGGTGGGACGATGAATTATTTTTAACATTGACAGTGATTTATAAGGTAAGCCTTATTATAATATTCTGCATGCGGCTAAAAATATAAAAGGTTGATTCCAGAATAAATGTGTATGTTCTGTATCACATTGCGGATCACGTTCAGAGATCCATCATCATCTCTTTTTCTTTTGATCGCAGTCAGATAAGCTCTCCAGTTGTAGCCTGGTTTTTAGAAGATAAGCTTGCTTTATAATCGTGCGCGAAAGCTCTTTCACTGCCACGTAAGTTGTCATAAACGCTCAGAACTTTTGAGCGGCCGAATGTGGTAATTTTTTGCTCTAGTACGTGACATTTTTGTACAACAGAGCCTGAGATCGATCTTACTCATGCCTCTGTTGAATATGGCGAGAATTAGCATATGGGTTGTACAGTTGAGTATATTTTCTTGTTGTCTTTTTGAGGTGGGGTTGTGTAGTTTGAATGTCCCACCTCCTCTGCCAGTTTTGCCGGTGCCAATTGCCAGGCAGCTCAAATGGCAGCAAAGAGAAATGATTATGTTTCTGCATTTCGGTATGAATACATTCACCAACAGAGAATGGGGAACAGGGAAAGAGAGTCCTCAGTTGTTCAATCCCAAGGGGTTTAATGCCAATCAATGGGCCAAGGTGGCCAAAGAAGCCGGGTTTTCTCTAGTAATTCTGACTGCAAAGCACCATGATGGGTTCTGCCTCTGGCCTTCTCTGCATACAAATCATTCGGTGGAAAGCAGCCCATGGGAAGATGGAAAAGGAGATGTTGTGAAAGATCTATCATTGGATGCAAAACGCCAAGGCGTGGATTTTGGCGTGTATTTGTCTCCTTGGGATCGACATGAGCCTTCCTATGGCAAAGAGCTCCAGTACAATGAATTTTATCTGGGGCAGCTGCAGGAGCTCCTTACCAAGTGAGATTTTCTATGCATTCTATAAGTTGTAACTAGGAAATTTCTATCTGTTTTCTTTTTGAGGGCTAAACTCTTAAGACTGGTGTACTGATGACAGATATGGACCCATATCCGAGGTTTGGTTTGATGGAGCTAAAGGAGATAACACTACAATGACATACTTGTTTCCCCAGTGGTTTGAACTGGTTCATGAGCTACAAATATCTGCAAACATATTCTCAGATGCAGGACCAGACATCAGATGGGTGGGAGACGAAACTGGGACTGCTGGGTTAACCTTTTGGTCTACCATCAATGGATCTTCGTTGAAGATTGGAGATGCTTCCATCGAAGGGTAATTAATATAGACCAAAACCAAAACATTTCCTTTTTCTGCTTTGCAAAAATTCTTCAGTTCTAACTTCTAAATTTAACAATCTTTCTTTTTCCTGTAGGTATTTGAATACTGGAGACCCATATGGAACAGATTGGATTCCTGCAGAATGCGATGTATCAATCAGGAATGGCTGGTTTTGGCATCCAGAAGAGAAACCCAAACCGCTAAGCGAATTGCTGGAGATCTACTACAATTCAGTGGGCAGGAACTGTGTGTTATTGCTCAACGTTCCACCAAATACAACAGGCCTTATCTCTGCAGAAGATGTGGAAAGACTAACGGAATTCAGGCAGGCCTTAAACACCATTTTTTCTACTGATCTGGCTGCCTCTGCTTCTGTCAATGCAAGCAGTGTGCGAGGAGAAGCCTTCGCCCCTGCCAATGTATTGGACACTGATCTCTGGACTTACTGGGCACCCAAGGATTACAAAATCAGAAAAACAATGAATTGGATATCGTTGAACAGCAATAAAGCAATCGAATTCAATGTTGTGAGGATTCAGGAGGCCATTGGACTGGGGCAAAGGGTGATGAAATATGAGGTTTATGCATTTGGTGTCGATGAGAAGCAAAACATTCTTGTGAGTAATGGGACTACAATTGGTTACAAGAAGCTTCATAGACTCGAAAAGCCTGTGAAAGCTTCCAACGTTAAGCTTGTAATTTGGGAAAGTAGAGGGGGAGTGCCTCTCATTTCATCTTTCGGGTTACATTTTGATCCTTATTACAAGGGGAAAGTATAGAGCTTTTGGGTTGATTTCTCTTTCAAAGTAGTGTTGTCATCGGCTTTTGCTGAGAAAATTCTAGGGCTGCGTTCTCTTTTTCCTGTGTATGGGATAAACAGAGTGAATACAATTCCGAGGCTTTCAGAAAGAGGCATCCAACATTCTTCTTCTAGATGTAATTGGTGGGCTGTTCTCTGACATTTTTCCTTTTCTTCCTGCAAAGTGATATTGACCACAACGTCTGTCATGATAACTACCCATTTTCTGCATATTTATCCCTCCTTTTTAAAAATATTATCAGATGTTATTAAGATCTATGGAACATTAAATCCATGCAAGGTAATTATTCTTTCATATATATTTATCTAAGATAAAAATGTTAACGTGTAACGAAAATATCAATTATGCAGTGTACCTTTCATCGTTCATGTAGAATATTTTCAATATTAGCTCTAATATCTTAATTAATGTCTTTAATTCTTTGATAAAAAGTATTTAACGTCTTGTTTCAAATGAAAGTGAATAAATGTAAAATGGAGTCTTAATTCAACTATATAAATATGACTTTACTTGTGCATAATTAAATGGAGATTGTAAGAAAAAACAATGAACAAGACAAATATAGAAAGCTGTTAAATTCCTTTTATGATATTTATAGAAAGCTGTTGAATTGTTTGTATTTATAAATATGTAATTCCTCTAATGAATAAACTAAGTGAGAGTCTTTCAGCTGTTTTCTATCTTTGTTTTCTTCAGAATATATTATTAACCACTTTGCAAATTAATTCATTTTCTCTATTGATGTGAACAATTTAGGAGAAACTTATCACATATGTTGATTGTATTTATTTAATGTTCATATGTTGGAATTTTACTCTATGCTATGACTCTTAAAGATATTTTTAACCTATCCAGAAAAATTGTATTTTGAAACTCGTTAAATTATAGAAAGAATGCTTAGAAATGAACTAGCCATACAAATTCTTTCATTATCATAATGAAAGACTCCTCTGTTTCCAAGCAGTGCAGTATGTGATAAGAGAGATAGCCATTCTTTACATGGCCAATCTGACATTGACGGTCATTCTTTGCATGGGCAATCTAACGTTCATTATTTATGAAATAGCATTAGAGTATACAATGGAGTGTGCAAAGTTATAAAGAAATAATTATTTGGCATGCATGTTGTTAATTTAAAGTAGCAATAAGTTCAATTTGATGGCATCAATATGTTGGTGTTTTCTAGTAAGTTGGGATGTGATTGCATTGTACTTTTTTCTTTATACTCTAATTCTTTTATGGTATGTCACACAAGTCTGAAGAAATGTAGGGATCCTTAGTGTAAAGGTGGTATTTCAAATATTCATTTGGCTTTAATTTTCTAGTACTAGTCACTAGTAGCTTTAAGTTTTCTAAAGTAACCAAAACACACTTGGTTTAATGGAAAAGCTCATGTTGTAGGCATCTAGATGATGTTGAGTACAAATCTTCTTCAATATAAAAATCATAAAAAAATTCTTAAGTCAATGTTGATTGAGGTGAACTTGGGAATGTAGATCTTCCTTGGTCTAGAGAAATGGTATGGGAATAATTTCTAATCAAGTTAGATCAAGGTGTTCCTAATGCATCCCTTAGAGTTTGGATTATATATATGTTCCTATTAGACGGAGACCAATGTGAATTTTTGCATGCACTTCCTTAGGTGTGATGATTATGGATGGAATTTTTTCTAAATTTGAGGCAATAGGTGTACAAGGCATAGATGTGACATGGGTGAGTCCCAAATATATTTTGTAACAAGGGAATCAAGTGCTTTGAGTATCCTTCTTCAATATGGGAAAAGTTATGTTAGTTTGAATGGTGAAACATGCTAAGGTTTGATTAGGAGTCACTAATGACTATACCATCCTAGTGTTTTATGGTGAATTTATGCACAAAGATAAGAGAAGAGCACACATTTTTCAATGTGTCTGCTTCAAAGTATTGGCTCTTACAACAATAGCTTGGCAATATGGTGGAGGAAAATGGTAGATTGGGAAGGTGCTAAGACCTCTAGGGTAGGTTGTGAGGGTATGTGTTGATGTATTGACTAGATGCTAAAATTTCCATGGTTATGTATGGTATTTATTGTTTTCTTGTCTTCCTAGTGTCTATCTAGTTTTTAGGTTGTTGAAGTGTTATTGTTCATGGACACTATATAATTTTTAGTGCTATCTAAATTATAGTGGTTATATAATCACATTTTTTTTTTTATCTTTATTGGGTGGTGATTCATTTTGCTAAATGTTGATAGTTTTTCTTATCTTTATAATCTAATTCTATTTATTTTGGCTTCTTAACCATATATTTTTACCAATATTTCTTATAAATCTATTAGGTATGGATTCCTATATATTCTACCAACTAATTATTCTAAAGAAAACTAGATGTTTGTGGCATTAGATAGTTTATTTATTTTACTCTATTGTCAACATGGATTCCATGGTCTTGGAATAATGTATATGGTGGATGTTGAAGAATTTATTTCCAGGAGTAAAATAGATGACAATAGTGACTATAATTTTTTTTTTAAAATTAAGTGGGGAAGGGCCCCATCCTATTAAAGTTTTAAATAAAAAACCATCAAAAAGGGCTTGGAGATCAAGGCAATAGAGTACAATAGAGATTAAACACATTTATAAACAATACATATAGTAAATGTACATAAGATATAGTCCAAAGACAACAAACTTAGGACAACAAAACATAAAAAATAGTGAAACACATAAAACATGAGGACACTAAGATATATAGTCCCAGTACACCATCTAGTCCAATGTATTCTCCCAAACATAGGAATAAACAACCTTCTTTCCCTTGACCTTGTCTTTGCCTTTGATCTTTGGCTCCTTATTCTTCTTCCTCTTGTCAATTTTCATTCTGATGGTAACCACTCTAATAATAAACCTTTGACCAAATTTTCTATGCCATTTTCTAGATATGCAAGCCACTCCCTATTCTTCTCATACATGATAAAATTCTATGAAGTCTCCAAATTCTCCACATGGACTCCAAGATCTTCTACCTATGTTTCCAACACCTACCAATCCTAATGAATTTTTCCTTAACTAGTTCCTCCTTTGTCAGCTGGTTCTTTTTCTTCCTCCTCGCCATGTAGTTTTTGAAGATATTGAGCCTCTCTAAAGAATCCTAGTAATGGGTTCAAAGTGATTAAATTTACAGGCTCCTCAAGGGTTTCTTCACTATTATATGGCTTCTTAATTCAAAGTAGAGTCCTCAAAGTGAGATTTGATTTCTTCCTTTGAAGGGTTTTTATCAAAAGTAGCAGCAATTTTGGCCATTGTAGTGAGGTTAGCCAATCTAGGAGACTCTTTGAAGGAAGAAGTATTGTCATCCTTGACACACAAGTACCATTTGAAATTCCAATAGAAGGGAAAGGCTAGGGGGAAACAATTGGGCTATTCTCAAGGGAATATTTGATAACTTTTTCCTTGCCAACAATAGAATTTTTAGAGATACTTGGGGTGTTCGGAGTTTTTTTCCTTTGTTAGGCATGGATTTTAGGCTAATATCAACAACAAGTAGCAAAGTGTCACATTCTAAGATTAATTTGTATTATTTGAGGAGTTAAAGAAGGGAATTTCTTAGGGAAATGACTCTAGAGGAAGAGGGAGCATCTTCTTTGAAAGCCATTCTTTATTTGGAACCCTCAACCAGGGAAGGGTCAAGGTTTTGGTTTGGTAGTAACACATTATGGGGTGGAGTGGGGTTTAGAGAAAAGATAGTTTCAGGGAAATAGATGTAAATATCATATATTAGACATTGATGCAATCGTGGGTAGGCACCATCAACAACACATTTTTCCATATAAGAGAAGAGAAAAAAGAAAACTAACTAATTTATGGTGCCTTAAATTGTTAAGTAAGGGGAAGTGATACTCATCGCCTATTGCAAACCTCCCCTTGAGGGTGAAGTATTTGATCAAATGGTAGTTGACGATGCTTTGGGGAGGAGGCAAATCATCCCTGCTAAAGCCATTCTAATATTTTTTCAATTTTCCCCCCTCTCTATAAACATGGTAATGTAGTTCTCATAAGGATATTTTTCACTAAGGTGTGGTATCTTCTCACATTCATAGCACAACCCTATCACCTATGCAAATAGCTCTTTAGACCTCCATGTTAATGCTACCCACTTTTACTTTTTCATTTCTACATCTATTCATGGGTTGAGATGATAACTCTTCATCCTTCCCTTTTGCAACCTTAAAGAAAGGAGTAATTCTACCTTTTTTAAAATATTTCCCAGAGTGGAGTGTTCTTCAAAGAAACAAAGACATGGGTTCCACTCTCATCCTTTATCCACCAATGACGACTCCACCACAACTCTCAGATGCAAAGACTAGAAAACCTTTGAAACCTAGAAGAGAGAGACAAAAACAACTTTTAGTAGACCTTTCCAAAAGGATTTCACTATTTAATTGATAAGTTGTCACCATGTGAGAGAGATAGTAAGAAATCTATACTATTATTCAACTTTCTTATTTCTTCATTTCCATTAATGTCATGACAATTGCAAAAGGCCTTTTCCATGGGGCCGTTGTATATACACCTAATATGAGAGTTCATAAATCTTATGGAATTATCGTCCAGAGATAATTTGTAGCACTTAACCAAACATGATTATTCCTCCCATCCTTATTTACCTCATGTTTTATGTCTTTTCTCACCCTTTGTATTTTCCTTGGCCAAGTGGTCACATCCTTATCAAAACACATCAGTCCTCTATCCATCATGATAATTTAGATCATAATGACACCTCTCAAATTATTAATTAAAATAATTCCTTGCATGGTTAATAAAAGTGTTTAGAAAATGGACTCTTCGGATTTTTGTGATTTTATACGTGAAATTAAGCTACATTTTATTTATCTATTTAAATTTTATTCTCCAATCAAATTAAAAAATAGGCAAGCCTAGGGTCATAATGTCTGGTATGGTAAAAGAAATAAGCTAAAGTGGAAGGACTGCCAATATTTGAATTTTGTATCTCATCATGTCAACAATGTTATAATGATTGATATTTAACTAGTCTAAATTTGATAGGTGACCTTACTCATCAAACAAGGTTTTGATGATGACTCTTTATTAAAAAATATTTTTTAAATACTAAAATATATTTTATTTCAAAAATTTATCTACAAATTAAATCTCGATCATAATAATTTTATGTGAGTTTTATAAATCTATTCAAAATCTCCTCTTTCATACAATAAAAATTTGTTAAAATTTCAATTATATTTTATGAAAAAATGAAACTATATACAAGTGTACATCCATCAAAATTATGTGTACAGACACTATGGAATAAATCCATAATCTTGTCAGAGCTCGTTAAAGGAGCGCCCATCGAGTTAATTTTTCCACGTAAAAGGGTGAGCACTGAGTTATGCCTAGCTTTCTGTATCATACATATCTTGTAAAGCTTAAAAGATCTTTAGACTCCATATTCAACCTGCACAATTTGTGCAAGTCAGATTTAATATTATATACATGGTATTCTTCATTGTATATGCAAAGAAATAGTAATATAAATGGTGCCAATATTATATTTTCAAGTGTTCCCCATTTCCTTTGTTTCTTCAATATCAAGGAAAAAAAATTAAGTTGAAGTTGCAAAAATGATTGTGTCAAGATCTGTAGATCATAGAGACTTCAATGAATAATATTGTGATTTTATTTTTTTTAAGACTGCAAAAATATAGTAAGATGTTGTTCATAGGAGCAAGACAAGTAAAATTAAAATCAAAGAAAGTTTATGGGACAATATGTATTATGTGCGAAGAGTTTGTGAAGTGTAGGTAAATTGTGAAGCTACCATCAATTACAATTTTAAGTAGTTTTTTGTGTTAGGAAATTATCTATTTAAATGGAAAAAGTTGGAAAAAGAGTAAAGAAATAAAATGATCATTTAGTGGTTGAATATGATATATTAAAATGAGAACTAATGAGGCTTCAAGAAAAAATGGTGAAAGGTAAAAAAATATCATAATAAAAAGATGGAAAGCATAAAGAGGTCAACAATAAATGTTTATTAAATTTCATGTGAAAATGGTAAAGAATTAGATAAGGTTAAAAATAAGAATGAAGATATAGAAGAAAGAATGAAGTGATTTGAAAAATAAAAGAAAGATTTAGAAAAAAAATGAGGAAATTAGTAGAGGAAAATAGTTTACAAAAAATATGATAGGTAATCCCACAATAATAGGTCACAAACTTGGGACATCCAGATTCTTGTCTCAAATCACATATTTTTTAGAATCATACATGCAATGGAGACTCCTCTACATCTATCAAAATGTTGACAAAAACCCAGTTTTACTTTACCTTTTACGAGGTCAAATAATTATTTTAGTTATGTTTTGTTATTATTTTATGTATATACATGAATGTGTATGCATACATTTTTATATACATGGAGATATATCCTTATGTCAGACATATTTATAGTGAAAATACCACATAAATGTCACAATTTCATATAAATGAACAACAACTATGATTCTCTATAATTTTCAAACAAAGAACAAATTTTGGAGTACATATACATATACATATTCATATATGTGTGTGTGTGTGTGTGTGTGTGTGTGTTTAAACTATATACACTCAACATGAAAGTTCTAGATTAAGCAAAACAAGGCAGCTATATACAAAACATAACACATTGGTGATTTCATTGCATCAAACTCCAATCCAAAATTGTAAGAAAAGAGTAGTAAAAGAACCTACACAAGAACCAAATGGAGGAGATATGGATCAAGGGAATACCCAACAAATTGCACAAGATAACTTTTTGTGAAAAAATGAATGTTTGATCTCTCAATTGGCTCTTGGGCTACAAATTTCACACTATTTGTATCACCTCTATCTTCACAGCTTTAGACAATTCTATTTCTTTGTAATAATGCCAAGATATCAGTGTGTTTGTGCCAAGATATTAGTTTATTTGTCCCAAGATATTATTGTGTATTTGTGCCCAAACTTCATAATTATTTTCTCTATTTTTGCCCTTCACTGTATGCATCAGTTGCATCGATCCTTTTCATTGTTTCCTAATAGTTGCATTTCATTGCAAATCCCCCTTTTTGTTCCATACATATGTTGCATTGCCATTAAACTTCCATCCTCCATGATAAACATATTCTTTTTCCTTCATTTTTGCCCTATTTTGGGCTCTTTTAAGGCATCAAATCATGCATATTATGGAGATTTCAATTTACTTTATATTATTGGCCTTCAAAAACAACCATTTCAACTTAAATAACATGCATTTATTTTTAAGTTTCACTTTCCATTTCGATTTGACTATAAACATTTTCATTGTTTATATTATAATTTAGTTTTCAATATAGTTAGCTTTGTTTAATTATAGTATACATGCATACATACATACATACATGCATACACACACAAATATATATATTTATACGTTTCTATATATAAAATCTCATACACAAATAAATATATTTATACGTATGTATATATTTATGTTATATATATATTATTTAATTTACAAAAGTAAATAATTACGTTGAAAATAAATACAATTTTTTTATTTTTCTAAATAATACAAGTACACAAAATAGGTGAGGTAGTCACATTATTCTTAATTAAAAAAAGTATGAAATCTGTAACATAGAATTGAGAGAGAGAGTTTTCTTTTTCCATACAAATCATTATGTAAGAACACATGTGATAATAAACACCATTTAAATGTACAACCTAAGTTGGCCTAGTGGTGGAGAACTTGTGCTCTTGAACGAGAGGTCGCAAGTTCAAATCCCACAAGGGGGTAGGTATGTACACCTTATCGGCTTCGATCCATTACCTATCAAAAAAAAAGATTTTTTTTTTTTAACTACTCATATAGAATACCATGAAATGTTGAATGCCATGCTGTGCACAACAAAATGTCATAATGCAATCTAAATTACTACGTGAGTGTGTGCATGTTGACTAGGTTTCATCATGCAAATTGTTGCCAAGTGGCTAGGGCACTTCTACCTTAGCCAAGTTCTCATCTTTGATATGTACCTACACTCACTTGCACTTAGATTTACAACAGTAGGTTAGTCTCATAAACCATAGTCAAAGCATGTGCGAGAAATAAAACTCATAATAATAAACATGATAAATTAAATACATTCCAATTTCAATCTCATTTCCATTCATTTGAATTATTCATCTAATTTTACCAATCATGCACATATAAATACCAACTAATCAAATAACATAAAGTGATGTCCAATAGTATCATCAAATTTACTAAATAATAAATGGAAGCATAGGTCAAGATGTTACACTATATTTCCTCCAAGTACATTTTAGATCTCATATTTCTATATATACCCATTAGTATTAGAAGACACATCAATCACACATATTTGTTTAGTCCCTTAAAAGCATGAGTTGAAAGGGATGATCATTTTTTAACAAATTGGCTATTTTTTTAATTGTCTTTTTGGAGATTCTTGTAACCTAATTGCAAATTTATCCTTTTCTAATATGGAGGTTTCTATGTATTTTCCCACTTTTTCTATTTCATCTTTCTTCCTTGATAAAATTATTTGTTGCATAGGTATAGAGATATACTTGTTCATACATAGCTAGACTTCTACAAATTGTATCCTCACTCTCTTTTTAATCATGTATTTTTAAATATATTAAATGTCTCAAGGTCTCTCTTGGCAATGCGGATCTTCCCTAAGTATATGAATATAATATCCTAAATAGAGTGGAAATATTTCCTTCATCATATAAATCTAGTGTCTTGCTAATAAATAGTTGTATCTATTTTTCTTGTAATAAGATAGAAAATTTTACTATCTTGGGTCAAACACTAGTACATTTGGGCCTAATTTCCGACGGCTAATTGTTGGATGTGTGACGACCAAACTTCGAGCTTTCGACAAACTTTACCATCGAAAACTCGTTGTCGGGCTTTCCGATGATGCCATTTGCGTCGGTCGTCTGACGTTGTTATGAACTCCCTCAATGATGCCTATATCGACGGATTTTCTGTAATAACCCACCAAAATTAACCCAACAAAATTGAGTATTATTTTTTTTTTTTATTACGTTTTATTCAATTGCATACTCTGGGCATCCATCCAAATAGGACTGGGCATTCATCCATTTGGGATGAGCTTCTAACCATACGGGTTAGGCAGTTGTCCATACGGGACGTAAATTTCATCTATCAAATACGGGATAGGCATCTACCCATACAGGGTAGGCATCCATCCAAACGGGATAGGAGATGCTCTGGCCAGAGACTTAGACTCATCGGGACCATTCGGGTCCTGAGCCACTCACTAAGTACTACATTCTTCTAACAAGAATGCACCGAGGTCGCCGTCCTTAGGAGTAATAAGAAAATAAGACAAGCTTGAATTCCGCCTCGGAATTTGGCTTAAAGCCTCGGGAAGTCAAGCGAATCCATACGGGATTCCTTCCGAGTATGCATTGAATTGAGTTTGATTATCTTATCTTTCGATTAGGATTCTTACTCAACCAAGCCTAGACCCCACCCACGAACGCCTGAGTACGAGGGACAACTCCGTCCCAAGACTGCCTACATACCCACTTCGGCGTGGGATCAAGGCGTAAAGTATGTAGTTCTATTTTCTAATCTATGGTTTGATGTAAACTGATTTTTGTGGGTACGCAACCCTTTCTAGGGTCAGTGTCCCAGACAGTTTCTCTGCGGTTGCTACCCACGAAGGTAGCACTTAAGCGAAGGCTCAAGATGGCCTATTGCTTGTGGCCTAAACAAAATAACTAGAACCTAATTCTTATCATGAGCATCACCCAATTTCAATCACCAATATCCCTTCGAGGTGAATAAATAAATAAATAAATAAAGTAAATTTCACGAGAGCTCTTAACTTGACCATCCCTAAGAGGGTTTACTATGGTTTATCTCAACGGATGTGGAATTCAATTGAAAGTTATCTTATTAAATTATCGATCCAAGAGGGATTACCCGCCCCTTGGATTTTTAACTTCCAAATGTCCCTTATTACTCCCCGACGATTTATAGGGACGATGCCACAGACGTCGTTAATGCAGCTTTATTAGGCGTTAAGTGCAGTAGTTCAACACGACGGCATTACCCGTAAGCGTGACCCAGAGGCACCGTATATACCGAACGCTGCTAGTTTTAGTTTTCCAACTCCATTTGTTTAGTTTTCTAAACTAACATCATACTTGAATATAATTATGAAATGGATGTACATAATTTAAACCTTAAATACTATTGAACAAAGAATATCATTATTCTACAATTAATTGGATTAATACATGTATTGGCATGGTAATGATAATTGCGAACTTACGAGTAATTGCATGAAAAATACGAATTAATCATAATGCAATGCAAAAGTAACGTCATTTATATTCAAAATGCAGAAATGTTTTCTCTATCGCAAGACTTAATTAGTTATAAGGTTACAAATTTCTCATGAGTGACCAAATTGAATAATAATGAGACTTTACTTGTCTCCAAAAATTATGGGTCAAATAATCCATTCATTTCTCTAAGGAATTGAAATAATACATTGAATTCAACTCTTGTTAATTTTAAGGAAATTAAATTTAACTAAACAAATGTACATGAAAAAGAAATTAATTTAATTTTAATTTAAAACGATACACAAAAATACTTAAATGTTAAATCGAATGTTAAAACTTCCATCGAAAATTCCTACGGCAATCTCGTTTCATTAATATATATATAAAACCAGGGGGTGGGGACCACGGGTCCCGTCACTCCCTACGGTCCTGCATATGCAGGCCCGTAGGGGTTGGCGGGGCCACGTGGTCCCCTCCACTCCCCTGCGGCCACTTGTAGTGACCGCAGGGTAGTGGGGGGCACCACTAACCCTGCCGGTTTTCGGTAACGCCGCTCCGCGTACACGCGGTTATTTTCGGGTCTGTGCGTACGTGCGGATATTTTTGGGGTCTGTGCCGAATGCAGTGATTGATAATGCAACATTAATATTTGTAAATTGACATTAGGATTATAAATATATATATATATATATATATATATATAAATATATATATATATATATGGTTTCAAATTCTTTACAAAGGATAATTTTTATTTAAGAAGGTAAGAACAGGTAAAATAACTGAGCATTTCTTGGTTTGTCTCCTTACAGAAACCAGACTTTTAATGTATATATATATATATTTTTATCTGAATCACAGAGAGAGAGAGAAAGATTTATCCAGCCATTACAGGAAGGGAGTTGTTCTCAGACTTCTCAGGAAATTGGTTTGTTTCCAGGGTTATTCTCAGAGTCCAGGAGGATTTATTCGACTGGTAATTTCAGTGAGCTCTTTGTTCAATCCACAGAGAGTTTCAAAAAGAAAATAATAATAAGAATACTCCTTAAATGAGATTTGGATAACAATAACCAGAGAGATGAAAGATGGTTCTTCTTAGCAAGAATCGAAAAGAATAAGAGGAACAATTTAATCTGGATCTAGATTTAATATTACATTATTATTTTTTTTAAAAAAATAGTGAATCTAATTCTTTGTCAAGCAAATTTAATCTACTTCCTTATCAAGAATCTGAAACTAATAATCAACAATTTGTTCTATTCTACTCCAAAATTTAAAACTAAATTTTATCAAAGTTTGAAACAATGAATCAACAAATTTATTTTTCTTTCTATCAAACATTTTAATCTACTCCAAATCTGAACTAAATTTTATCAAAATCTGAATAATGAATCAACAATTTATTTTCCAAAATCAAGAATCCAAACAATGAATAAACAATTTAAAACATTTTAATCTAATTCTTATCAAAGTCTGAAACTAATTTCACGAATGAATTTCCTTTCCATAAAATAATCTAATCTAATCTACAACAAGAACAAGATGCACAAACTAAGCTTGAAGGAACCTGGATGCTTGCAAAAATGGTGTAGAGTCTTCCTTGATCCTCCAAATTGAAGAGAAATCCTCCCAACAAAACCTTGGCTGCAAATGAAAAATGGACTACAAAGGAGAAATTGCAGAATTTTCTTATGGAATAGCTAGCTTTTCTTTTGAAACTTGTACCTATTTTATAAAGCAAATTTCAAATTCCCACTACCTAATTTTAAATTAAAAAAAAATGAGATTCTCTCCCAATTTGGCCTCCATGCAAATTAATTGGGCTTAGTGGGAGGAGTTACATGCAAGGAGGTGGAGAAGCCTCTAGAAGCTTCTTATTCCTCCTACAACATGTGCCTTAATGTGAGGGAAATTAAGTAACTAATTTAAAATATATATGCATTTTCCATGTGTGTGGGGTTTATTATTATTATTATTATTTTTTATTCCCTTACAATATTCATTCAATAATTCATCCAAAGAATATAAGTAGAGTTTTGTAATTTAAAACAAAAAAGGGTGATAAAGGAGGGTTGTGACATCCTCCCCCCCTTAAATCTGTGCATCGTCCCGATGCACTTATTAAATGCATTCAAAAGAGTTTATAGTTCATGATCAAAATAAAAAGGGAAATAGCTGCTGCATCTCCTTAGTATCCTCCCAGGTGGCATTCTTCTCGTCGTACTGGTCCCATTGCACTTTGCACTGATCAACCTCTCTGTTGCGCAACTGGCACTGGCGCCTCTCCAAGATTCTGAATGGCTCTATCATTATTCCCCCCATTTCTTGGACCTGCAAGGCATCCCAATTCAAAATGTGTTTCTCATCAGGTACATATTTCTTAAGAAGAGATACATGGAAGACATCATGGATTCGGCTCAATTGGGGAGGCAAGGCTAACCGATAAGCAACTGGATTAATTCTTCCCAATATTTCAAAGGGTCCGACATAACGAGGTGCAAGCTTAGTCTTTTTCCCAAATCTTATGGAACTCTTGTGTGGCCTAACCCTTAGGAAGACTTTCTCTCCTACTTCAAACTCCCTTGGTGTTCTGTTTTTATCTGCATAACTCTTCTGCCTATCCGAGGCTTCCTTCAACCTTTGCCTAATTTCCTTAGTTTTCCTTTCCATTTCTCTCAACATATCTGGCCCAATAATCACTCTATCTTCAAGACTATCCCAACTCAAAGGTGTTCGACATGGTCTACCATACAAAGCTTCAAAAGGTGCCATTCCCAAAGATGTTTGATATGTATTATTGTAGGCAAACTCTACCAAAGGTAGGTACTCTTCCCATTTTCTCTGTTGGTCCATGCAGTACATACGAAGTAGGTCTTCCATAATCTGATTTGTCCTTTCTGTCTGACCGTCGGTTTCCGGGTGGTATGCGGTGCTAAAATTTAGTTGAGTCCCTAGGGCTGATTGAAGTGTGGTCCAAAACCTGGAAGTGAATCTTGCATCTCTGTCTGATATGATTTTCTCTGGTACTCCGTGCAACCTAACTATCTCCTTAATGAAACGTCTAGCCAAGGTGGGTGCGTCATCTGTCAGATTTCCTGGTATAAAGTGTGCCACCTTAGTGAGCTTGTCAATTACCACCATTATTGCATCATGCCTAGAAGGTGACATGGGTAGCCCTTGTACAAAATCCATACTAATAACTTGCCACTTATGTTGGGGTACATCGTGCGATTGTAACAATCCAGCTGGGTGCCTATGTTCTGCCTTGACTCTTTGACACTCCAAACATTTGGCTACATACTTGACAATATCGTTCTTCAACCCTTGCCAAAAGTATAACTTCTTTAGATCTGCATAAAGTTTGTTAACTCCTGGGTGGCCTGAATAAGGGGCATTGTGAGCCTCCGATAAAACTACTTCCCTTAAATTCCCTGAATTAGGAACATAGATTCTGTTATTGTATCTGAGTAGCCCATCTTCATCAAATGTGTACCCTTCAACCTTAGGGTCGGTCGGGTTGTGTCTTATAGTTAATTCGACTTGCTCATACCATGGGTCATGTCCTTGTTCATCCATTACTTGCTTTTTGAAAGAGGTTTTGAAGGTTGCTATAGTCATCAAGTGTCTTCTCCTACTTAAGGCATCTGCCACCCTATTTTCTTTCCCCTTAATATATTCGATCTCAAAGTCATATTCGCTTAAGAACTCTAGCCACCTTCTTTGTCTGGCATTTAAGTGAGGTTGGGTAAAGATGTATTTTAGCCCTTGGTTGTCCGACTTAAGCTCAAAGGGCTTCCCTAGTAAGAAATGTCTCCACTTTTGCAGGGCATGCACAATTGCTGCCAACTCTAAGTCGTGGGGTGCATAATTGACTTCATGAGTCTTTAGCTTCCTAGATTCATAAGCCACTACCCCTTCATCTTGGACAAGTACCCCTCCTAACCCTTCAATAGAAGCATCTGTTACAACTGTGAAGTGTCCATTTGGGTCTGGTACCTTTAGAATGGGTGCTGAAGTTAGTTTTCCCTTCAAGATTTGAAATGCCTTATCACTTTGCTCGGTCCATACAAACCTTTTGCCCTTCCGTTGCAACGAGGTGATGGGATTTGCTATCTTAGAGAATCCTTCCACAAACCTCCTATAGTAACCTGCTAGCCCCATAAAGCTTCTTACCTCTGAAACATTCTTAGGGATTGGCCATTCTACTATCGCCTTTATTTTATCTGGGTCGACTGCTATTCCTTCCTTCGATATTATATGCCCAAGATAGTGAATCTTTTCCTCAAAGAAGGCGCATTTGGACAATTTTCCATATAACTTATGTTCTCTCAATCTTTGCAAAACAATCTGTAGGTGCGCTAAATGTTCCTCTTCATTTCTAGAATAAATCAAAATGTCATCCAAGAATACCAAAACAAACTTATCCAAGTAGTCATGGAATACACTATTCATCAGGTTCATGAATGCAGCTGGGGCATTAGTTACTCCAAAAGGAACTACTGTGAATTCATAGTGTCCATATCTCGTCCTGAAAGCTGTCTTTGGAATGTCTTCTTCCTTAATTCTGAGTTGATGGTACCCTGACCGAAGATCTATCTTGGAGAAAACTGCCGCTCCTTTCATTTGGTCAAAAAGGTCCTCTATGCGAGGTAAGGGATACCTATTCTTTATGGTAACTTTGTTCAACATCCTATAGTCGATGCATAGCCTTAAGGTTCCATCCTTCTTCTTAACAAATAAAACTGGCGCTCCCCATGGTGATACACTTGGCCTTATTAATCCCTTAGCTAAGAGTTCCTCTAATTGCATTTTGAGCTCTTGTAATTCGGTTGTGTTCATCCGGTAAGGTGCCTTTGATACTGGTTCAGCTCCTGGGAGTACTTCGATAGAAAAGTCAAACTTTCTCTTAGGGGGTAAACCGGGTAGTTCTTCTGGAAAAACATCCCTAAACTCTCTTAAGAAAGGGGTATTTTCAAATGTTGGTGTATTTTCCTCCTTCCCTTCATCAAATTCGACCATAAAGATTTGTCCTCCTCTTCTCCTTTCCTTCTTTAATTGCATTGCTGAGATAGTTTCTACATTAATGGGTTTAAACTTTCCTTGGATTTTGACCCTTTTCCCCCCATCATCCAAACATTCAACAATTTTGCTATAACAATCTACATTAGCTTGATGGTCTGCTAACCAACTCATTCCCATAATTACATCATATAATCCTAAGGGTGCCACATAGAGATCTACCCTTGTTTCGAACTCAGGGAATTGTACCTTTGCCCTTGGTAAGCACTTAGTTACTTCTCTAGTTGCCTTATCCCCATATTGAACCGTCCATGATGACTCCATTTGATTAACTTTAAATGCATATTTGTTCACTAATTCAGGTGAGATGAAACATTCAGATGATCCCGTGTCAATTAGAATTGATATTGGTTGTTCAAATAGTGTACCTGTAGTTTCCACGGGAACATTCTGGTATCTTCTTCTTTGGTTCCTAACTGCTGCATGAATCCTCTGTTGGGGCCCTTGTTGGGGTTGATTGGCTCTAATTTGTCCTTGCATCCTGGGGCAGTCTCTAGCAAAATGATTTTCCCCGCACATAAAGCATCCGCCTGGAGGACCTCTCCTACCTTGATTTCTAGGGGGATCATTCCTTGTTTCATTTCCCCTGGGTGGATAAGTTATCCTGTTCTGCTGGTCATTCCTGTTATAGTTGCCTCTGTTATCATTGCCCCTGTTATTATTGCCCCTGTTATCATTGCCCCTATTATTGTTGCCCCTGTTATTATCATTTCCATTCCTCTGATATTGATTAGGCGGTGGTCTCCTTTCGGAAGAGTTATTCCTTTGACCCTTGTTGAAATTAGTGTTTCCATTGAATTCTTGCTTCCTTTTGAATGAGTGATTCCCATTATAGTTTCGTCCTGCTAGTGTCTGAATCTTCCTCTCTTGCCTTAGGGACTTTTCAAGTACTTCATTCATATTTCTGGGTCCATGCATGTCAACCTCTGCCCCTATGTTGGTATTCAGCCCCAAAATGAACTTCCTTGCTTGGCCTTCTTCATCCCTTTGGTACATAGGCACATACTTAAGCAACTTGGCGAATTTATCCCAATATTGTTGAACGGATAGGGACCCTTGACGTAGGTTATGGAATTCTGTCACTTTCTCATCAAAGAACAATTGAGGAAGCCACCTATCTCGAAAATGGTGAACAAATTGATCCCATGTGATTGTATCCCTGTTATACCCATTTTGTTCCTTGGTGTTGGTCCACCAACTAGCCGCCTCCCCTGTGAGTTGATAGGAGCCCCATAAAGCCTTAGTTGTTTCGCTGAAATCTCTTAGCTCAAAATATTTCTCCATTTCATTTAGCCAATTCTCAGCCCCTTCACCAATCTGCCTCCCATCGAACTTAGGAGGGGTGATTTTCTTCAAATCCTTGGAGAGTTCTAATATGTTATTTTCCTTTCCATTACCCATCACATTTCCTTGATTGCTACCAGGGTTTCCATTCTCGGTACCACTTCTATTCTCATAGTCATTCTGCCTTTCCCTAAGGTCCTGCAGTGATTGTTCCAGGAAGTTGATTTTATCTCTTTGTTCGGTTAGAAGGTCGATTATAGCTTGGACCCCATCTCCGTTATTACCTAGGTTGTGTCGATCCTCTTCATGATCTTCCTCGTGGTTTCCTTCATGGTTTTCCTCATGGCTTTCCTCATGGTTTTCCTCCCTTTGACTCCTAGTACGTCTTCCATTACCCCTTCCTCTTCCTCTTCCTCTTCCTCTTCCTCTTCCTCTTCCTCTTGCCATTCGAGGTTTTACCTGGAAGTTAAATTATGTAGTTAGTTTCTTTCTGAAGAATAAAATTTAATTTCTATTATTGTAAAACATTCCCTTAGTTGAATAAATTGAAGTGAGCACAAGGCCTAGATTTGAACCTTTGCTCTGATACCACATGTAATAACCCACCAAAATTAACCCAACAAAATTGAGTATTATTTTTTTTTTTTATTACGTTTTATTCAATTGCATACTCTGGGCATCCATCCAAATAGGACTGGGCATTCATCCATTCGGGATGAGCTTCTAACCATACGGGTTAGGCAGTTGTCCATACGGGACGTAAATTTCATCTATCAAATACGGGATAGGCATCTACCCATACAGGGTAGGCATCCATCCAAACGGGATAGGAGATGCTCTGGCCAGAGACTTAGACTCATCGGGACCATTCGGGTCCTGAGCCACTCACTAAGTACTACATTCTTCTAACAAGAATGCACCGAGGTCGCCGTCCTTAGGAGTAATAAGAAAATAAGACAAGCTTGAATTCCGCCTCGGAATTTGGCTTAAAGCCTCGGGAAGTCAAGCGAATCCATACGGGATTCCTTCCGAGTATGCATTGAATTGAGTTTGATTATCTTATCTTTCGATTAGGATTCTTACTCAACCAAGCCTAGACCCCACCCACGAACGCCTGAGTACGAGGGACAACTCCGTCCCAAGACTGCCTACATACCCACTTCGGTGTGGGATCAAGGCGTAAAGTATGTAGTTCTATTTTCTAATCTATGGTTTGATGTAAACTGATTTTTGTGGGTACGCAACCCTTTCTAGGGTCAGTGTCCCAGACAGTTTCTCTGCGGTTGCTACCCACGAAGGTAGCACTTAAGCGAAGGCTCAAGATGGCCTATTGCTTGTGGCCTAAACAAAATAACTAGAACCTAATTCTTATCATGAGCGTCACCCAATTTCAATCACCAATATCCCTTCGAGGTGAATAAATAAATAAAGTAAATTTCACGAGAGCTCTTAACTTGACCATCCCTAAGAGGGTTTACTATGGTTTATCTCAACGGATGTGGAATTCAATTGAAAGTTATCTTATTAAATTATCGATCCAAGAGGGATTACCCGCCCCTTGGATTTTTAACTTCCAAATGTCCCTTATTACTCCCCGACGATTTATAGGGACGATGCCACAGACGTCGTTAATGCAGCTTTATTAGGCGTTAAGTGCAGTAGTTCAACACGACGGCATTACCCGTAAGCGTGACCCAGAGGCACCGTATATACCGAACGCTGCTAGTTTTAGTTTTCCAACTCCATTTGTTTAGTTTTCTAAACTAACATCATACTTGAATATAATTATGAAATGGATGTACATAATTTAAACCTTAAATACTATTGAACAAAGAATATCATTATTCTACAATTAATTGGATTAATACATGTATTGGCATGGTAATGATAATTGCGAACTTACGAGTAATTGCATGAAAAATACGAATTAATCATAATGCAATGCAAAAGTAACGTCATTTATATTCAAAATGCAGAAATGTTTTCTCTATCGCAAGACTTAATTAGTTATAAGGTTACAAATTTCTCATGAGTGACCAAATTGAATAATAATGAGACTTTACTTGTCTCCAAAAATTATGGGTCAAATAATCCATTCATTTCTCTAAGGAATTGAAATAATACATTGAATTCAACTCTTGTTAATTTTAAGGAAATTAAATTTAACTAAACAAATGTACATGAAAAAGAAATTAATTTAATTTTAATTTAAAACGATACACAAAAATACTTAAATGTTAAATCGAATGTTAAAACTTCCATCGAAAATTCCTACGGCAATCTCGTTTCATTAATATATATATAAAACCAGGGGGTGGGGACCACGGGTCCCGTCACTCCCTGCGGTCCTGCATATGCAGGCCCGTAGGGGTTGGCGGGGCCATGTGGTCCCCTCCACTCCCCTGCGGCCACTTGTAGTGACCGCAGGGTAGTGGGGGGCACCACTAACCCTGCCGGTTTTCGGTAACGCCGCTCCGCGTACACGCGGTTATTTTCGGGTCTGTGCGTACGTGCGGATATTTTTGGGGTCTGTGCCGAATGCAGTGATTGATAATGCAACATTAATATTTGTAAATTGACATTAGGATTATAAATATATATATATATATATATATATATAAATATATATATATATATGGTTTCAAATTCTTTACAAAGGATAATTTTTATTTAAGAAGGTAAGAACAGGTAAAATAACTGAGCATTTCTTGGTTTGTCTCCTTACAGAAACCAGACTTTTAATGTATATATATATATATTTTTATCTGAATCACAGAGAGAGAGAGAAAGATTTATCCAGCCATTACAGGAAGGGAGTTGTTCTCAGACTTCTCAGGAAATTGGTTTGTTTCCAGGGTTATTCTCAGAGTCCAGGAGGATTTATTCGACTGGTAATTTCAGTGAGCTCTTTGTTCAATCCACAGAGAGTTTCAAAAAGAAAATAATAATAAGAATACTCCTTAAATGAGATTTGGATAACAATAACCAGAGAGATGAAAGATGGTTCTTCTTAGCAAGAATCGAAAAGAATAAGAGGAACAATTTAATCTGGATCTAGATTTAATATTACATTATTATTTTTTTTAAAAAAACAGTGAATCTAATTCTTTGTCAAGCAAATTTAATCTACTTCCTTATCAAGAATCTGAAACTAATAATCAACAATTTGTTCTATTCTACTCCAAAATTTAAAACTAAATTTTATCAAAGTTTGAAACAATGAATCAACAAATTTATTTTTCTTTCTATCAAACATTTTAATCTACTCCAAATCTGAACTAAATTTTATCAAAATCTGAATAATGAATCAACAATTTATTTTCCAAAATCAAGAATCCAAACAATGAATAAACAATTTAAAACATTTTAATCTAATTCTTATCAAAGTCTGAAACTAATTTCACGAATGAATTTCCTTTCCATAAAATAATCTAATCTAATCTACAACAAGAACAAGATGCACAAACTAAGCTTGAAGGAACCTGGATGCTTGCAAAAATGGTGTAGAGTCTTCCTTGATCCTCCAAATTGAAGAGAAATCCTCCCAACAAAACCTTGGCTGCAAATGAAAAATGGACTACAAAGGAGAAATTGCAGAATTTTCTTATGGAATAGCTAGCTTTTCTTTTGAAACTTGTACCTATTTTATAAAGCAAATTTCAAATTCCCACTACCTAATTTTAAATTAAAAAAAATGAGATTCTCTCCCAATTTGGCCTCCATGCAAATTAATTGGGCTTAGTGGGAGGAGTTACATGCAAGGAGGTGGAGAAGCCTCTAGAAGCTTCTTATTCCTCCTACAACATGTGCCTTAATGTGAGGGAAATTAAGTAACTAATTTAAAATATATATGCATTTTCCATGTGTGTGGGGTTTATTATTATTATTATTATTTTTTATTCCCTTACAATATTCATTCAATAATTCATCCAAAGAATATAAGTAGAGTTTTGTAATTTAAAACAAAAAAGGGTGATAAAGGAGGGTTGTGACATTTTCGTCGGATTTCTGATGGATGTTATGATTTCTCCTCGACGACCATTCGACATGGCAGTGACGTCGGATATACAACATCCTTGTCAGATGTTCCATTAGTTGTCGTCGGAATTCCGACGAAGAGAGATGATGTGGGTCAAACGGATTTGTCGTCAGTGAATGAAAGCATTGAACAAGTTCTATTTTTAAAAATTGCATTAAACATTTTTAATTTATTTGATTCAGTGTTATTTGCAAAAAATGATTATCAATGATGTTTCCTTCCTCCAAGAATTGTCTAGGATTTTTCCATCAGATAATATGTAACATCGAATGACTAAATTTTTTCTTTACAAATGCTTATTTTATTTAATTATTATCTGAGCGTGAATTAAAATTTATATATGTACGGAAGCAAAACATACAAGCTTTAGAGTCATGTGCAAGCAAATTTCCTAAAAGAAAGCAAACAGGCATTATCTTGAATGACATGGAAACAAGCTCATCAGTTGCCTAGAAGAGAGCAATTGGAGAAAAGCAGAGGAAAGTGTTAAAGGGTGATAAATAGATAGAGAGTATGAAATTCAAACAAACAATGTCTGGAGTGTCTGATGTGATGTCTCTAATTTATATCCAGAGGGACTAACTGCTTTTGGAGTTCCTGCGAAACCTATTAGGCCATGCTTTGGAGGAAATCAATGTGTTCATGCAAGGAGCACCTTTTTTCTATTATGAGAATGATGCTTTTGCACCGAAGGATATTTGGAAGTCAATATCCAAAAATTTCTATAGTGTGGAACCAGAGTTGGCGAACTCAAAGTATAATTGTCAGCTTTGAGAAGATCAAGAGGTTATGTACACAATCTCCCAATAGAAGGGCGATTTCAAGCATTACCTCTCCCCCCATGACTATTCAGGAAGCACTTCCTCAAAACAATGGTCTATTGGCCTCCATGGGATCAAAGAAAAAAATTGAAGCATAGACTCTAGACAATGTGGTGGTGTCCTTCATGAAGAACTCTACACTATAATTGATAATTCACGAGGGAAACTGTAAGATAGTGAAGAGAAATACAATCTTGAAAAGTGAGACAAATGGATCTTGATTTGGGTGGGGCCAAGTCAGGTTAATGTCTTGATTAAAGACGTTTATCCTGATGGCATGCAACTGTATCTATTTGGAATGCATTACCTAAACATCGCAATCGATCACTCGCACACGAAGTTCCACGAGTGTGATCTTTTTCAAGTCCTAATATGATTTCTATTTCGTCAACCTCTAGACGAGCCACTTGACTTGGCCCCACCCAAACCAAGATGCATTCTTCCCACTTTTCAAGATTGTATTTCTCTTCACTATCTTGTAGTTTCCCTCATGAATTTTTCAATTATAGTGCAGATTTCTTCACGAAGGACACCACCACATCGTCTAGAGTCTATGCTTCAATTTTTTTCTTTGATCCCATGGAGGCCAATAGTCCTTTGTCTGAGGAAGTGCTTCCTGAATAATCATGGGGGGGAGAGGTAATGCTTGAAATCACCCTTATATTGGGAGATTGTGTACATAACCTCTTGGTCTTCTGAAAGCTGAAAATTCGTTCGAGTCCACCAACTCTAGTTCCACACTATAGAAATTTTTGGATATTGACTTCCAAATATCCTTCAGTGCAAAAACATCATTCTCATAATAGAAAAAGGTCCTCCTTGCATGAACACATTGATTTCCTCCAAGCGTGGCCCAATAGGTTTCGCAGGAACTCCAAAACCAGTTAGTCCCTTCGGACATAAATTAGAGATGTCACATTAGACACTCCAAACATTGCTTGTTTGTATTGCATACTCTCTATCTATTTATCACCCTTAAACACTTTCCTCTGCCATTCTCCAATTGCTCTCTTCTAGGCAACTGATGAGCTTGTTTCCATGTCATTCAAGATAATGCCTGGTTGCTTTCTTTTAGGAAATTTGCTTGAACATGACTCTTCAACTTGTATGTTAAGCTTCCGTACATATATAAATTTTAATTCACACTCAGATAATAATTAAATAAAATAAGCATTTGTAATGAAAATATTTAGTCATTCGATGTTACATATTATCTGACGGAAAGATCCTAGACAATTCTTCGAGAAAGGAAACATCATTGATAATCATTTTTTGTAAATAACACTAAATCAAATAAATTAAAAATGTTTCATGTAATTTTTAAGAGTAGAACTCGTTCAGTGCTTTCATGCACCGACGGCAAAGCTGTCTGACCCACATCATTATGCATAATAGAACAAATCAATATAATAGGCTATTATAAAGAAAATATACAAAAAAATGAAAGAACATTAAATTACCATTACAAACCCATAAACCATTAAATAGTGAAAATAGATATAAATTTGTAAATGTCTCCCTATAAACACCACAACCATAAACAAAACAAAAAAATTCTTACCCGCAAAAACTAAGTAGCTGGTGAGTTGCAAGTCTACAACATCTCTCAAATGATCAAACCGTTTCTTAATTTTGTTCTTCTGATTACTCAATGGATTTAGTTGCATGTACAAGTTTTCTATTTGAAGCCTTCTGTTTCCCTATATTTGAGACATAATAAAATTCTTGTGAGTAGGAAATTGATTCAGGAGTTACGTGTGAAGAATTTGGCAAAGTAAATGATGATAATCAAACTCAAATTTTATCTGTCTTGATTAAAGACTTTTATCCTGATGGCATTAAATTAAAGTTCTTTCTCTATTTTCTGGTGATCTCTGCAGCAGAGGTTGCTTTGCATCAAGCTGGGATACATTTAACTTGTGTTGTATCTGCAGAAATATGTATCCTAGGATGATACAATGCAACCTCTGCTCCACCAATACCAGATAGAAGAGAAAGTACTTTAATTTAAAGCCATCAGGATAAAATGCTTTCAAGACATATATTAGGTATAAAAGGAAGCCTACCCTGTCATTTGAAGCGGTTTACCTACAATTCAAGTGATCTCTTAATTATAAAATCAATTCAATTCCAAGTGAACATGCAATCAAGCACTCATCAAGAATTGAAGGAGAAATCAAGTTAATAAAGATATTTAATAGAGGGGATATTTAATAAAGATATCATCTTTTAAATTAAGAAATGGGTAGGAGATTAAGAATACAAACCTTCCATATTGCACAATTCAAGGTATATTAAAATCAGTTTAAAGTGTATTCATTTAGGGACCTTTCATAAAATATTCTCAACTTACATATCATAAAAGGATCTTAAAATATTCATTGTTTATAATGATAAGAATTTGGTTGTTACATACACCTTCCTTTACTATTTTAAAAATATCAACCAAAATATTGTGCAGCAGTAGTATGGAGTGCATTTCATCTATTTTATGCCTAAATATTTCATCATACCACTTTCATTTCAAAGGTGACTGATTGATTGTGGTGTTTGGGTAATGCATTCCAAATAGATCCAGTTGCATACCATTTATCTGTCTTGATTAAAGACTTTTATCCTGATGACATTAAATTAAAGTTCTTTCTCTATTTTCTGGTGATCTCTGGAGCAGAGGTTGCTTTGCATCGACCTGGGATACATTTAACTTGTGTTGTATCTACGAAAATATGTATCCTAAGATGATGCAATGCAACCTCTGCTCCACCAATACCAGATAGAAGAGAAAGTACTTTAATTTAAAACCATCAGGATAAAATGCTTTCAAGACATATATTAGGTATAAAAGGAAGCCCACCCTGTCATTTGAAGGGGTCTACCAACAATTCAAGTGATCTCTTAATTATAAATTCAATTCAATTCCAAGTGAATAGGCAATCAAGCATTGAAGGAGAATTCAAGTTGGTGCAGGTGAATTTGGAAGACCAAAGGACTCAATGAAGCCATTAAAGGCTTTTGAAGGTCTTAGGAGTGAAGAGCCAATCAATTATGATGTCTTAAGGGGGCAGCCTTAAACAACACACACTAAGCTTCGACTTCTTAGGTGTGTTGTGGGCCCATTCCTTCCCTTGACGTCCCTTCCCATCCATTTCCGTTAAAAAGACAATCACCATTAGCATTTGAATTCAAACAGTGTTCTCGCGTTTGACTGCATAGAACAAAGCAAATGGCATAAGAAACTCTCATCTACCTCGCAGCTGCCATAGAATACCTCCCCGAGGATATATTCTCATGTCCTTTCCTGCTTTATGTTGTCGATGAAATACATAAGCGTCCTCACATTGCAGTCAATGCAACAAATAGATTTCCATTTCGATCAGTTTTATTTGCCAATTTACTCTCGACCTGTGCCAAAATGGGAGCTTTGGAACATAGTATGGGCTTCCATCAAAGCAGAATGTAAGGGAAATTAATATCAGATGCTTATGGTTGGAAATGCTTTGTTTGACATGTTTGGAAAATGTGAAAGGATAGACATGAAAGCACATGAACTGTTTGGTGAGATGCATCAAAGAAACACGATCTAATGGAATGCTATGATTGCAGGATATGCACAAAATATGTTTGAAATGGATTTAGAAACTTCCAACCAAATATGATTAGTGAGTATAGATGTTGTAGTGCAACTACCCAGGTACACATGCATGCAAAATGTGTAAGCTTAGATAAGGCACATAAACTGTTTGACATAATGCCTCAAAGATCACCCAATATCCAATGACGGTTGGGAGAAAGAAAACATCAAATTTTTGAGAATCTTAAATATTTCTTTATTCATCACTATAAATCTATTATGAATTTAGTCTCAATATTGCATAAATTTATTCTATTATGAATGCAATATTTAGGGATGTAATCTTTATATGTTTTTTTTAATTAGGAAAAGGTCCTAATAAAATCCCCAACTAATTAATCTCGAGAAAGATACCACTAAAGAAAGAAATTCAATCCTCACCACTATGGTCTTGAAGGCTTTTAAGACACTTGGATACCTATTTTGGCCTGCTTTTCCTTGACCCTATGTTAAGATAGTAAACTAGTTTGAGAGAATCTATTGGGTGGGAAATTGTGTATGGTTGCAATTATTTTCATGCATGGAAAGTGATTTAAAGTTTGGACCAATAGAGGATAAGTATTTCTTGAACCTTCAAGGACATGTGTAGAGCACTGCATGGATGTTTCTCCATTATTGAACTCTTTGAATATGTAAGTAAATTATTTTTGGTTGATGACACAGTAAGTGTGGTATTTGTCTTTTCGATATGTTGTGGATAATATTAATCAAATATGGATTTTTTTTTATGCTATATACACTATGTTTTGGATTGAATTTAGGTAAGCAAAGAGGTAATGGAAGAATAAAAGAGGTACACAAAGGAAGAAGAGTGAAATAGGTGGTTTGGGATGGAGGTTACAAGTATATATGATAATTCGTATGGATAATTTGTTGTCTATAAAGAGGCAAATAAGCTATCACAACTTCAACATGAATGAATGCCTCATCTACAGAAGCAAAAGGTACCTCTAATGGTTTCAAAATTTGTCAAAATAGTTATGATATACCAAATAATCAAGTGGAATATCCTTTAGGTAGCTAATATCATCTTCAAACTATTTATTTTGATTTTCATCATATCCTTTCCATGTGCATTTCCCTTGGTTTTAGTCCCATTTTTCTTTATTTATTCAAAACAAAATTTATAGATGCCTCTACTTGTCTCACCATTCATTAATTGTTTGGGATTTTCATTCCATTCACCAAGGTTGGCATCTATTCTAAGACTCTGTGTCATGGCCAAGCTAAATGATTTGACTCCAGTTTCTCTCCAATCTAGTCACCTAGTAGCATGTGAAATCTATCTCTTCCTAATTATTATTCTCTCCATCTTGTCCTAAGTGCCACGAAAGGAGTGACTGTCCCAAGTGCTTGAGACTGTCACAAAAAGTGAGTGTTGTAGCAGTGAATCTTCTTTTGACCTTTGTGTGTTTGGGAGGGTAAAGACCCATGGTGGTATATGTTGAGTGGTTGGGAGGGTAAATACCCACATATCAACTATCTACTTTGACATCCTAGGATGGTGTCCACCTACTCTAAAACCTTGTGGGCACTCTCTGTCTGATACTAACATATACATAACATGGGCCTCTCATATAACCCTATGTTGGCTAGGCCCCACCATAATTAGAAGATCTTAATTACTAAAAACACTAGATTATCCCCTAAAAGGTTGTTGAGTCATGGAAGGCCTAGCTTGATAGCCCTATAGTCTCTCATACCTAAAATATCCTTGTGTCGATGATGGTCAAATGTGACTACCCTATGGCCCCTACTATGCTCTAGTAGACCTTTGTCCCTAATATTGATACTATTGGGTTTTTCTTTGTAAATCATATAGTAAGTCTAAATTATCCTTTGAAGGATGGGGAGGCCTATGGACACTTTAGTCCCTTCATCAATGTTACAAACTTCTCTCATGCCTCTTGTGTCCTCCCATGTACCTCCTTTTCCATAAGAGACTTTGCCATAGCAACCCTAAAGTCATTTGGATTGGCCATGTGTAGGAAAACTAAAATTTTGGGCTTTCCACCCCTAATGAAATAATTGACAAGTAACTTGTCTTGAATGTAATCTACAAACTACAAGAACTCCAAAAACCAACTCTCATGTTGAGCCACTATGAAACCTTATTTTGTAAATTGTGAAACTCATCTATGCATCTCTGTCAAAAATATTTTGAAATAGAACACACTTTGAAGCACTTCAAAATGGTATCTGGAGAGGGTTTCCAATGTGAGTTGGTGCATTTTATCCTCCTAGTACCACAAGGTGGAAGCAAGTCCTCTCAAAAATTGCATTGAAAATTATGCCTTTAGGTTGCTCACATATAGATGCAACCCAAAGCATAAGTCCAAGCTAATTAGTAAACAAGACTTATCCTCAACCCCATTTGTGGATCTTAAAAATGTAGAGGATTGGAGATGAAGCAACTCTCTAATATGATCCTTTGGCTCATGATATGTGCTTGCTATAGTCTATACCTCTTGTATTTATGCATGATGAGGCTAGTTAATGTGTATTGATAAATATTCTATCTCCTCTATATGTATTTCCCAAATTCAAGGCGAACTCCTAATAAGCTCCCAAGATGCAAGTATATGCTCCTCTACTACAAGTGGATCCTCATGGCTTGTAAGATTTGAGGTCCATACTCAGGCGACTCATCTTGGTGAAAAATCTCAAAGTGATATGACCCTTCCTTCCATTTCCTACACCTTATTTTCTAACCCACACGTCATAACCTTTACCTCATTGCCTATCATTATTACCTTCCATCTACCTTTTATATCCCCTATCTTAACCTCCTCCACTTTCCTACATCCTATCCTACACCTTAACCTCATACACACTTACTTTTAATTCACCTACCTAACCCGATTCCATCCTTCACATCCTTTTATCTCCCCCCATTCACTTTCCTACCTTCCAAACCCCTAACATATCCTAACTTACTCTTTCACCATTACATCCTTCATCACTTACCTCCCTATCTTATCCTAACCCACACCTCATAACCTTATACCTCTCAGCTTCCATTTTATACCACCTTCCTAACGGTACACTTATGCTCCCCTCCTAAACACCGACAAAAAATAGCACTTGATCACTACACATTGCTCTCACGGTTCTGCAACAGGGATTTTCTGTCACTACCATATATACCAACATCCATAATTAGGATATATTTTACATAATGGCACTCGATCATGTAGGTTTAGGTCATCCCTCCCCTTAATTAGGATATATTTTAAATATGAAAAGTAGTGTTAATATGTTTCGGGCTAACTATATTGTTCATTATTTAAAATGTAGTATTTAAATAATACGTGATTATAGGATTGTTGAATGGTTTAGCTCTTGTAAGAAATTCTTCTTTTAAATTGATCATATCATATTACAGAAACCTCTCACCATCTCTACTATTGGCAATTAATCTAATAAATATATAATACTTTGAATCTAAATATTTGAATATGTATAACAATGAATTTGCTGATTATACCCTACTTTTTCCTGCAGCGATTATACCATTCCTACATCCTGCAGTGATTAAACCCACAGGGAACTATGTCCGCCTCCCTCCTTCTTGTTCATTGGGGGATGACCCCTACCTGCATGTTCCCTATTGTGATCCCCTAATATGCCCTGAGAGAGCATGAACTAAGATACCTTGGGAGGGCCTTTAGGTAGGCACTCATTTGCTCGACCAGGAAGGGATGCTTACGCAAATAGTTGTGGTTGAAGCCAACAAAGATGAATGGAGATTCAATAGTGAGTGTCTGCCTCCACTTCCACCGAATCATACTCCCTCGCCACTTCTAGCCTGAGCTGTAGAACTGAATCACAAAACCGATACTCCCTCCACTTCCAGCGTGCCCTGCAGAACCGGTTGGTTTCACACCAATGATCTTCCCCGCCACAATTAAACCCATAGGTTCGCTGCAGAGGCAAGATTTATGAAATCACTTGGTCTTTTTTTTTTAAAGTAATGCACGTGGTCGTCGAAATTTCAACGAACGCAGGCACTTTTTCTAAAAAACCCAAATGTCATTGCCAATTCCTTCTCCGTCGAAACCAAATGTTGCATTATCGTCGGAATTCCGACGAAATCGAGCATTTTTTCAAAAAAACATCAAATTTGATCACAATATACCTTCTCCGTCAGAATTTTAGGCCAAATGTATTAGTGAAAGTGAAACCATAAGAATGATTTTTCAAATGGTTTCATCCTTTAAGTTGTCACGCTGTTCTAATAGGTTATACTTATTTCTTCATATCACATTCCTTACAAAAGGGAGAAGTGAATGATTTCTATTGAAACTCCATCAACCAATGGTCTCTTGATATATGTGCCAAAAATCTACACTTGTAGGTATAACATGGTGTTTCCTCATTTTTTCAACCCAACCTCTATGGGAATTTTCTTGAGGTTAAAGAACCTTGGATCCTTCAATTTAGTGTCAAATAAGCAATGAGGTATGAATCACACCAATTAGTATATGCTTGTGAAGGATGATTTAAGTGTCTAAGGTATTTCAATTTGATAGCCTCAAATATGGCTACCAAATGAGGTTGAGAGTTTCTCAAGATATCTATAAATGAGATTTTTTAGAAACACTATTTTTAGATATTTCGCATCATAGGGTTTTGTAATATTTGGGAGTTGATAAATTATAGAGATTTATATTTCCTTCTTGTTCACTTGATTAGGCTACATAGGGCTCTTGATTGGCATCATTTTTCACTAGCTAAATCAACACCAACATTTTAGTTTGCCCCTTTATAACCATTTGTGTGAAAAATATTGGTCCTTCTAGATTTGAGACAATTATTGATCTAGATGTATAGGGGTTGAAGGAGTTGTGTTGGCTTGAATTATTTATATGTTTACATGGGGAAATGGGTCTTGAGAGACTCGAACATTTTTTTATTCTAAGGGGTAATGGGGCCCTAATGATTACAATTATTTATAATATATTGAGGCTAAGGAACATGCCAATGAAAAGAGTGATTTTTCCTCTACAACTTTAGGGATAAATTGATTATACTTTTAACTTTTTTAGTATCATCCCATAGTTTTGAGGAAGGAGAAAAATCTATTAGGTTCATAATCTACATTTTGTCAATTAAGGTTTGTACTATTTTATGTTGATCTATTATGATAATTTAAATTATAGTTATCCCTCTAGTAATAATTATTTCATTAGTGATAGTTTTTTATTAAGATAAACAGGTTTTGAGGGGATCAGAAACCCCATACAATAGGTTTGAAGGAACCTAAAACCCCTAAAAACCACACGGATCCGAAACAAACAATGGGACACTGTGAGAAAATAGATCAAAGACACCCAAAAACCAACACTAAATAGACACCAGAAAGATTACAAAGATAGAACAATACAAGCCATGCTGGCAGTTCCAATAGATCTAAAACAACTAGTAGATCTCGAAGATATATAGAGAACAAGGGTTTGTCTCGCACCCTCAACCAACAAGAAGGGTTTTCCAAGGCACCCTTAACCTGAATTAAAATCATCAGTAGATCATCAACAAAACTTGATCCTAACCAAAAACAAAGACTGGCTAGACTAGGCCCTTGAAAACTGCCATCATCCAACCTAGCCATGAAGAGAGAATAGTACATAGGGTTTTTCAAAGCTCCCTCAACCTTAAGAGTGGGTTTTATAGGGCTCCAACAACCAAAAGACATGGGGTTTTGCCAAGCTCCCCCAACCTTGATGGGTTTTGATAGGTTCCCACAACCAGTAATCAAGCTCTCACAACCAACAATAGGGATTTTCCAAGCTTCCACAATCTTGAATGAGGGTTTTCCAAGGTTCCCACAACTTGACAGTTGATTCGCCAAAAACCATCTACAGCTCCTGTAAACAGATACAACACTCGTCTTTACCTCTATAGAATATGAGCCAACCCCAAAACACACCGTCTCCACCTCAATAGAAGAAGGAACCACCTCAATAGACCAAACCAAGTAAACCCAAAGGGGCTGAGACTGAAAAAAGAGAGAGAGGCATAGGAGTCAAGAAATAGGCACAAAAAAACCAGACCCCATCGACAACAATAAACAAGGCTTTAAAATGGATCCCTTAGCCTTCCTCTGGAACAAGAAAACAGGGGTATACATAAAAAATCTAGATTAAAAAAACCACCCAAAGGGGATTAACAAGCTCCCCAAACCACCAAGGATGGGTTTTAGAATGGCTCCCAAACCATAACAAACATTGTAGAGCCGATCACCAGAGAATAGAGGACAACCAGAAACACCTGAACCAAAGAAAAAAAACATGCTATCCAAGAAAAAAACCCGGAGCAACCCTGTACACCCATACAAAGGAAGACCAACTGAACCCACCTCCACCTTAGTAGGGGATGGGGTCACCTCAAAAGACCATACTAAGTAGAACCCTTGAAAAGGAGGACAGAGAAAGAACCTAAAAAACAAAACGCCACGAGGGCCAACACCCACTGACTGTGAAGGAAGAAAACTCCCACCAAAATCATACCAGGAAATCCCACCTGAAAAGGCCAAGGTGGCCGACATGGAAATGCAGAACACGACGAATCGAAAAGATTTGAAAACATAGCCACCGAACAAGGGAGGCAACCACGGATCTCCCAGCTTCTGCAGATCCCAGATACCCACACGACACCCACCGAAGAGAACACTCGAGCAGGTAGGGGAAGAAACCATGAGCAACATCTGGGGGGAGAGTACATGACCTCTCCCACTGCAACCATTCCTAGCCCCAACCCCCACCACCATCATAACAACCGCTTCAGGAAAAAAACACCAACCTCCACCTTCATCCGCCTCCTCTGCATCCTTAGAACTGCCTGCATCCTCATCTGACGCAGAAACCCTAGCTTCTCCCGCTCATCCTCACTTATGTAATAATCCTAAATTTGTTGGATAACATTGTTAAGGGAATATTTCATTGGGGATAGTTTTGTTAAGTGGTGTAGTTAATTATCTTGGGTATCACAATTTTTTTTGGTTTAATTGATTTGGCCAACTATTATTTGTATTATATTTTTTTCATTGTAGTTGCAATTATTGTTTCCACCATTGATACTTTTATGGGAAAAGAATCTATGATCCCATCCATTGTGGATATTTTCTTGTTCTATAGGATTTAAGAGATGGAATTGTTTTTGTTTTCCAAGTTTTGATTGTTATTTATCAAGCTCTTGTTAGTTCTTTATGCTCTCCTTTTATTATCAATGAGAAATTGGTCAATTTGTAGGGCAGGGCACTTTCCAAGGCATCTTTATAATTTTTATAGGGCATTTTCTAGACCTACTCTCATGTGTTCCTATTTAGAGCATGCGAACTAGGTTATGTAGCTCCTAAAATTCCAAGTAAGGTGTTCTTATTGATGAATAAGGAAATTATATCTGTCAAGCTATGGGGTGAGTCAATATTTCATTATGATCTTGTTTAACGCTTAAAATTTGGCGAGCCCTTGCTTCAACAAGCTTGTTCATGTCAAAATTTATGAAAAAACCACCAATAATTTGTGAAAAAGTATGTATTGAGACTTTAAATAACCACTGATTATAGTATAAGGAAATCACCTTTGAGGTATTTTAAAAATTTGTGTGACCACTATGTCCCATGGTAAATGTTCTTAGACAATAGTAGCATAATCATTGATATTAGTAGATTGAGGAGTGGTTTTGGTAAAATATTATTCCTAATAGAATTATCTAGGGGTTAGGTATTATAGATAAGTCTCTAAAAAGAGATCATGCATAGGACAAAGTAATTCTATTGTGGTTGTGTATCTTTGAGTCTAGTTGGCTTGCATTGGTTACATTATGCATTGGAGGTGGGGGATGCATGAAGCATCACTTCTTGTATTTCTGGAGCAAAGGTTTAAAACATGGTGTTTAAGAATCTCTATAGTTTAGATCAATTTGAGTGCAATAGAAGGTGATGCCAACATGGAATTTTCATCCTTTTATATATTCACTATCGTGGAATCTGGAGGTGTCCTCGCCGAAGCGAGACTAATCCCCCAGTGTGTATGACTCGCTCACAAGGTAGCAACACACACAGAGTTAACACAGTCGGGGACTCGAACTCAAGACCATGGGGAGCATACCCACGCCTTAAGTTGCGATCCATGACCAGGCGAGCTAGGGCCGAAGCCCTTGGAATTTTCATCTTGGAGACCATGGTCTTATATTTATTTGTGTTGATTTCTGAAATGGTTGTTTATCATTACTAACTTCAAGTCCCCAAATTTGTCGTGCCAAAGTAGTAATGATAGCCTTTGGGGTCAATGTTTTTTAATTATTTCACACTTAATCATCATGATATCTCACTTTTTGTTACTTAAACGAGCATACCATTAAGAACTTGAAGATGATATGAACTAGTGATTTTTGAGATTTCATATGTAGATTCTAAATATATATTTTTTAATTTAAAAAAAGTAATTATAAATAAAAGCATGAAGTTACCTTCCATCGTCAAATTGTTGATTACAACATTAGACTCTAGCCAAGGGCACTTTATGTAGAAGTATAAACACAAATGTTCCCATACCCCACCATATTTAGTAGACATTGCATTTATTTTAAGCTCTTTGAAGTCATACTTAAGGTTGTTGAGTTGTGTTTGGGTCCATCCACTAATCCATAAAGAGGTGGATATTCCACATCTTTTTTCTTCATTATGGATTCTTTTCAACATTAAGATAAGTTGATTAAAATAATTCTAAAAATATAAAAAAAATGTCATACAATAACATATCGAACAATTTAATTTTGTTTAGAATGCAAAAAAAAATATACAATTACAAGTTATAAGTAAACACCAAAAATGATACAAATTGGAGAAACCGAATTCAAATAAAAATTCCAAAAGCATGAATTTTTAAAACCCTAAAATTACTGTCTGGTGATTTTTTTTTCTGGAAAAACTGAATAAATTACACCAGAGAATAGTTATCTGGAGAACTGTATTTCTTAATTTCTGTTATACAAACGTTAGAGGTTTTAAGATAAAATCCATGAATAAATGTAAGACAATGAAACTTTAACAGAAAGTTTGAAGAAACATACTTTTTAAGTACAAAACAATCGCAGTAATGAAAATCAGGGTACAAATGAGTAGAGATTTGTTTATAGAAAGATTAAAACGCACCTTCAATTATGGACAAAGATATTGCTGCCTGCCAAATTGCCAATGAATATGAAGTGATGTTTTTAGGCACTTGGCAGTATATATTATAAATACTAGTTGTTGATCTCGATAATACTTGGCAACTACGTGGTTGAAAGGCGAATCCATTCTTTTGAGTCTACCAGCTGATTATATTTTTATTCAACTTGATCATGTGGGGATGTGACATATGATTCATTATTTAAAATTTGAAATGATTCAATAAATAGTAAGGTATTTGTAATGACCATATTCCCCAACATACCATAATGGTGTGTCTCATCCTATGTGGTGTACTTAGTGTGTGGAGCATCCTAGTTTTCTTGTGATGCATCTTGATCAATTAGTCGATTTTTTTTTATGAACATGTAAATCTTATGCTTTATATTTCATTAGAGTGTTATTATTCATAGATAGATAAAATCATTTAGGATTGATAGATGTGCGGTAATAAATCATGCCTTGAAGTATCACCTTAGGATAGATGTACCCTATGGTCAATTAGGGTCTATCTCAAGGTACTAATAGACTACAAGGTCTGAATAGGTCTACATTGTCCTTCATATTTCTAGGGAATATGAAATAGTAAATAGAGGGAAACCAATGGATATCACCTTTCATGTATGTGCATGATGTGCTCACTCTTTGTCATGAGTACAACTTCTCATTTCCTTGATGATTAAAATAGTATGCGATGTTGTTAAAGAAAAATGCATAATTTAATGTTCACAAAAAATATTTAGGCAACTCGTAGTTATTGTATATAGAGACTATACAAACAACATGTAAGATCTGCCCTTCTGTCACCAAATTTTGGGTTCCAAAAATTTGGAGAAATGCTCCAGATTTTGATGGTTTCCAATTCTGAGTATTCTTGAAGATTGTACAGGGTAGGGCTTTTCTTTGAGTAATGGAGTTTAATTCTTGTTGTAGGTGTTCTTAGTTGCAGGTTCTTGTGTATGTATGGCATACATAAATTCACACAAGATTGTCTCTAGATTTGTATTTCCGTTTTATTCGAATAAGATCCTCAAGGAGGATGAAATTTGTTATCTCAAGGAGATAGTTGTGATTGTTTGTAGGGATTCTTCAAGGAGGGATTTAAATTCTGTAATAAATCATGAATAATGGAATATAGTTTCAAGATTTGATGATTTTGTGAATGATCTTAGTAATGCATTCATGCAAGGCATTAATGTAGGAATACTTAATAATGAAGATGGATTTGCAATAGAAGTTTTCATCTATAGTTTGATATGTGACTTTGTTGCCCTTGGATAAGGTACTGATCTTGCAATTGAAGGGATTCTCAAACAATTTAAAATCCAACATCAGAATATCTTTCTTTGTTTTATGTTTTGTGGGAATGTTTCATCCATCTCATACTTCAACTTAGTTGACATGTCAATGTGGATCTAGCCCATCTACAGTAACCTCCTAGTTGTTAAGCCCTGGTGAGATCTATCTACTTTTGTTGATGCTGTCATATGTGGGTAAATGAATCTGATTCAATGCATCAAAGGGTGTCCTCCCCTAGGTCTAGCAGAACCTAAAGTGTAGGAGGATCATTAGGATCCTATATTATGTTGTCCAAGCCCTGAAGTGTTTCATTGATTGAGATTGGCTTCCTCATAGATTGATTTGCAGGTGATCTTGGGTTAATCACTTTTGGTGAACAACAAAAATGGCGACTCTACAGGGGAAGCTGAATAGAAATTGCCTAATTTCATCCTGTTAGTCAGTCCATTGTATATGCACAGAGTTTGAAATTGATTTTATGATGAAGAGAATGTTCAGTGTTCTCGATCTGCAAAATGATATGTTTTCTCATGTCATATTTTATGAAGGAGTAACAGTGAATTTATATTGCTGAGTTGTGAGCAAGTCCTTGCCGTTGTATGCAAGTTTCTCGCCAATTCCTTATTTGGGTGGCGACTCTATGGTTCATACCAGTGTTGAATGTCCTTGCAATTTGTATTACATAAGGTTTTTATGGTTCGATGTATAGTGCAGAGATATGAGCTATCACTACTAATGCAGATTTACAGATAAATTCTTCATCATAAGAGTTTTATAGAAAGTGCAGTAGCAAGATACACATAGATTTGGTGTTGATTGTCCCAGATCTATATGCTTGTGGCCTAGAGTGAATTGGTTGCAGCAAGATTGAAGGAGAAACAAAGAATTAAATTTGTGTTGAATGATATCCTGCTATTCAAAATGTCCTTTATGCAAGAGGTGGTGACTCTGAAGTAAATGACCATGCTGAAAGTGGAAGTTAATCTTCATATCTACAAGTCTTACAACTACAAACACCCAGGTATTTTCAGAGGTTTCAATGCAAACCATTTGTTCTGAAAATTTGAATGAGTAATGTAGTTGTCCCATTAAGTGAACAACACTAGTAAAGAGGGAAAGAGAGGAATCATAAATTAATTTGCATACCTATTTCGCTGAAATATCCAGTGTATATGTTCTTCTGTAGTATGCAAATTTGAAGAAAGTTTTGTGTCAAACAATGTTATGAATAGATTTGAATAGGGATATGTGCTTGAAGTGTTTTATTATTCAATGCAAGGTTGTATAATCATTTGTGGGAGTAAGGAAAATGAGTAGTGAAGTTTTTCAGCCTTGTGTATTTCCACATAGAGCCATGCCTAGTGAAATGTCACAAGCATGTAATAGGAAAAGTTTCAGTATGAATTATTATGCTACTCTAAATTTCAAAGATGTTCCAGGTTACCCAAATCCCATACCCACAGAAATTAGAAAGTATTTGCCAATATTCAGTGGGAAGAAATCAGAATCAGCATGTCAACATTTGAAGAGATTTTTAGATTTGATGGGAGAGTTTGAAATTTGTTAAGAAGATGTGTGTATGAAGTTATTTGTCCAGTCATTGAAAGAGGATGCAAGGGATTGGTTTTCCTTTTTGCCGATAGATTGTATTTCCTCATGGGAAGAATTAGTTTCAGATTTCATAGACCAATTTGCTGAAAAGGTGAGTGATTGTGATTTGCTGAAAGAGTTCACGTACATACAAATCAGGGAAGATGAATTGGTACCAACATTTAATATCAGGTTTTCACAAACATTGTCTAAAATTTCCAGGAAGTATAAATTTGATGATAAAGTATGTCTGGATATTTATATGAGTGCTTTTGGTAAGAAAATGGATTTCTTATTGAGAAACAAAGAACCCAAAACTTTGTATGAAGCTTTTAACACAGCTAGGGACATTGAAAATAATTTGAAATTTGGGATATCCAAGAGATTTGTGTCTGTTGTTGTTTCTTGCCAAAATACCTTCAATGGTAAAATACCATGTGAAGCTGAGCAAATAATTCCTTGTCCAAATATGTTAAGCTCTGCTGTTCTGAATGGTTTTGCTGATGCATGTGATTCAAATTTACATGTGAGTCAAGAATCTCTATTGTCAATGTCGGTTGTCTCTCATAGTAATGATGAAATGATCAGTGGGAACTGTTGTGATAATGCTGATACATAGATAGATTTGTATAAAGGATATGTACCATTTGATTTGTATGCCGGTTATGTTGATTATGTGACTGCAAATTATCAAGAATATCATGTATCTCCCAAGGGAAATAATAATGAAATTAATGAGGATGATGACCATCGGTCTTTACATGCTGCTGATGTATTTGATGTTGAAATACCAAATACTGAGGGATCACCAAGTGTTGTTGATTATGCAAGTGAGGATGTGCAAAATGATGTAAATCAGATTTTGATTAAGTCTGATAAATCTGAAAATGAAATTGTGGATGATGCTGATAGTGTCTTCAGTGCAAGTATACCTAGTGATGAATGTGTTTCAGAATGGAGTGGTGTTGCTGATTATGAGGATACTGAGTTCGATTTTTAGCACCTTGAAGGTATACAAATGAACAATGAAGAGCAATTTCAGAATAGGAATGATCTTGACACAAGTTACTTACTTTCTTTTGATCAACAAATGAATGTCAGTCATGCAGTTGATGATGGTTATGAGAATTCTTATTATTCATCTTGTGAAGATGATATAAGAGGAGACCAAATTATATACCTCAGTTATGAATCTGAAAACGAATGTATTTTTGAAGATAAAAATATATGTGACAGTGCGGATAATGTTTTATTTTCATATTTAAATGAACCCATATTTGAATGCTTTCAGAATTTGAAGTACCATGAAAAGAATGTTAATGTTGATAGTATGCTTGAACTGGAGATGGAGTTCTTTCTCTTTGATACTAATGTTCATGGTGCTGATTTCATTGGTGAAAATACTGAAATTTCCCCTTGTGTTGAACAAGTTTTTAATGATGATGAAGTTCCGAACAGCAGTAGCATGTGTTGCAAAATTTTACTTCATGATGAAGATAAGAGGCATTGGTTGCGTGATGACTACTTCAGACCACAAATGGAAGTTTTTCAAGTGGATGTAAGTTTGAATGAGAAAAACTTAGCTGAGGATTTTCTTTAGCCAGAGGTATGCATTCTTTTCCATGAATGGGATATTGAGGATGCGGATGTGTTGAGTTTGATAAACGAGGATAATATAGAATGTGATCAACATAGTGAAGTATCACATCTGGATCAAAATATTTATGTTCCTTGTTTGCATCAATTGGTTGTTAATGTCCCTCATTCTATGAATGTAAATGATAACAAGGTGAGTGCTGATGAGAACTACAGTGGTGAGAATGAATGCTTTATTTTTGAAATTCAACATGATGATGCCTTTGCAAATGATAGAATTGATTGGGATAGTGAAATGTATGGCAGCTTGTGGGAAGGCCTCTATTGTGAGTTATCTCATGATTTTACTTTTGAAATAGTGTGTGATTACAAATTTCAAAATCAGGCCAAAGGTATGCACACCAGCTATTATAGTAATGAGACAAAAGAGGTTGATTATAAGGATTATGCTTAATTGTTTTTGAAAGGTTCCTTTGTTTGCATCATGATGTTAGGCGATGCGAATCAAATTTTTGACAGAGGTAAATGCTGAGGAAAGTGGAGCAGTTTATATTCAGTTGTCAGTATGTTTGTATATCTTGTATAGTTGTTTTTTTTCGGTTGTGTGGTTTTCAATAAAGTGCCCTGTTGTTTGGGTAGAATAAGGAAGCCCTTTGCTTTTGAGAAGAGAAGAGGTGAGAGAATGATCCATTTTTGGGTGGTCTGCTCTGCCATAGATCTTGAATTCTTGTGTTGATCTTGCAATCAACTATCCCCAGTGTCAAAGCCACTGTTGGGACTCATCAAATTTGAGTAAAGTTTTGAGGCCCATTTCAAATTTTTGCTTTGCATTTCCAAATGATCATAAAATGAGTCAGTTTGAATGGCCTAGTTAGAGAGAGGGTAAAATGGAGCCAGTTGATTTTCAAGGGGTAAGGCTTGGGAAGCTTGTTGTACACCTTTCATTTGGCCTATGCAGTGATGTGCAACTTTTAGATTTCAGTTTGGATCAATTTATCAAGTACCCATTTCAAGGGGTGAGCTAAAAGTGCATTTTAGGCACAAATGCAAATTTTACCAAGTAGCCTACTTTGAGTGTTTATATATTTTGCCCCATTGATCGTCATGGTAAAATTCAAAATCTATTCAATTCTATGCATAAATGTGAGTCAACATGCAAAATTTCAAGTCTTTAGCAATCCATTTGCTCAGTTTTCAAAGCTCGATCTGTTTGCAGTTTATATGTTTTGACAAATCTCTGTTTAAGCAGCTAGTCAGAGCCCTATTTTTGCATAAGTGTAAAAGTTGCCTCAGTAAGTGTCATGTCAGAATGTTTTTTTCGGGCTATTTTTGGTATAAATGACAAGCTATGTTTCAAGTTTCAAGCCTCTGCCAATCTGTTTGATCGGTTTTCAAAAGGGTTTCTTGGGCCATCTATTTCAGTGATCCGTACTTTCATTGCTATATCAGTTAAAGTGGCCATTTTCATGAGCACACCATTTGCACCCAGTCAGCGTTTTTGTTGTACTAAGAATTCTAAGTTTTGATATGTACTTCAAGGTACCTATGTCTCAGATTTGAGGATCTACGGAGGTCGTTTGATATTTTTAAGAAAGGCATCATGTGTTGCTTGCACATTGACTTCATCAGGTCCGCAGTGCCGACAAAGCCAGTTGGTCATTTTCGACAATTAATATCTCCACTCCGGATTCATCTTGAGAAACCGTTTGGTAGAGTTCATGCTTGTATATTAGAGTACACACCTGTCAGGTGGCGAGGTCCTAAAAGGTGTTTTGACCAGTTTGAAAATTACGTCTTCGCTATTAAATGCAAAAATGTGGCATAAGTGCCTAAAAGTTACAAAACTCAGTTTGATGATCCGAAAACAGTTTGATGATCCAAAAATGGTGTCTATCGATTCTAGAGGTATGTTTAAGGTTCGTGAGGCATTTCAGAGGTCATTTGCATGAAAACAAATTTTTTTTTTAGTTGAACCCACTTTGGGGCCCGACATTGCCCATGCTCGTGCATTGATTTTGTTGGCAAATTGGTTTATTAAGAGATGACTTCGTTTCATAACATGGGCATATAACTGAGAAGCTTTATTGGAAATTTATGGTTTTGAAAATTGGGGTCAATATGTTATTCATGAAGCTCATTTATCTCAATGATTTAAATGTGATAACAATGGATATTATCACTGTTGCTTATCAATTCCCTTTCCAGAAGTTAATATAAGTGTTGATTATACTTATGAGATTACTAAGGAAATTGCAGAGACAATTTCTCAGGAAATGAGTGAAGCATGTGGAATGGTAAATGATGCAGACATCAGAGAGGGAAAGAAATTCGAGGAGAGCACAAGTAACAAAATAAAACCCTTGTTAAGGAGAGAAGATACCAACATGGATAGCACTTGCAAAGATATTTCAAAGACTAAAAATAACCATGAAAGGTGGGGTAAATTTGTTGAGTATTTACCTCAAGCTTGAGAACCTTCAAAGATCTTGGTGCTAGTGAGGATATGCTTTAGGCCTTGAAGAATCAAAGCATTTTACGTCCTTCACATATAAAGGCAATGGAACTCCAGCGAATGCACATTGGCAAGGCTAAATCCACAATCTTTGCTAATATCCTCCCTCTGCGTGGTCCTTGCAAGGCGCTAGTTTCAAAGTCAAATTCTTCAGGAAAGTGCTGATGGCATGAATGAGGTGTATTGTGTAGCTCCTTTGCCAAAGTTCTCCCTGCAAGTGTGAAGGAAAATACAAACATGTTCAAATAAATGCAACTGGTAGGGCACGTGGGCCATGAAGCCTCCAAGCCAATGTAATCTACTGCATGGTAAATGAAATGAGCATGTAAAACTCCACGCCAATGCAAACAACAATTTGACCCTTTGCATGGAGTTTTGGAGAGCAGCATTTGACCAAAGCAAAAACAATTAGCAGTATCATTCCTTACGTAAAGGCTGTTTGGAGGCCACATGAAACTTGCAGCAAGTGAAAATTGGCATAAGCTTCACATGGTATGGTGGAGGAGTTTTGCAGAGCTCCCTTGCCAGTATCTTCCCTCCCCTACGTGGCATGGTGGTAGGGGGCAGCATAGAAACCCTTCAGCAAATGCAGTTCAACAGAGCCTCCCTCCTCCAGGCACATGGTGTTTGAAAAAAAGTACAATATAAAACTCTGAGCAAATGGCAAAGGCAGCAATCCAGCATCCCCCCATGTGGAAACCAGTAATGGCAAAGTGGCATGGCTGAATGCCATTCTAAAACTCTCAGGCATGATGCAATTCGTGAGGTTTAAAATGTGAAGCTTGGGCATGAAGATGGCCTGGAGGAGAGTGCAGAAAGCTTTTAGCTCCCTCTATGTGGGCCTATGTAAAACTAAGTGCAATTGCCATTCTAAACTTTGAAATTAATACAACGGGCAATGAGGAAAAGAGGCATTAAAGTCTGCTAATAAAGGCTCTGTAAACTTTCAAGCAAACTGTGTATGGCTCTCTTCCCTCTGCGTGGCTCATAAGGTAATGGAGCATCATTAAATTTAAAGCAAATGCATGTGGTAGGAAACGCCATTAAAACCCAGGGGGTAAGCTCAAAAATGCATTCTCAGGAAAACACATTATCCCACATTGGCTGGGGAATGGGACTTTTTGATGTTTAAAAGCAAACTTACACCCATCTATAATGTCAAAGCCTCAAGAGGCTTTTGACAGATGGTGCCAGTTGGCCCCCCAAGCAGACCCCACGCATGTGGGTGCGGATCCCGATGTGACTGAGGAGGCTGACAAGTGGCAACCAGGTCGACCCCATGCATGCACAAATCCCGAGGCAAGCGAGTTTTGTAGAGAAAAGGCAAGTTAAAGATCGAGCAAGTTGGTGAAGATCTATGGTGCGCGTGGATTCGTGGAGGAAGATGCTCGAAGAATACCCTTCGTGAAATAGTGAAAAGCATGTGCAAAAAATGAAGGCTAAAGATCGAGCATGTTCGATGAGATCCAACGGTGCACATGGATTCGCGAAGGAAAGATGCATATTCGTTACCCATCACGAAATAGCGAAAGATGACATGGCGCACAGGGGGCAGGTCTAGGTGGAGGTCCAGCTCGCGGGTCCCGGTGATGTGGCAAACAGGTGGCATACAGGTGGCAATGACGTGGCGACACGCAAGCAGCCCAGTAGTAGTGATGAGGTGGACACGTGGCAGATTGATGAGGTGTCATCCGAGGTGGCACCCAGTGGATCCCATCAGCCAATCGGAGGTTACCACGTGGTAGGACGTCAGGGCAAAAATGGATTGAAAAATCAAAGTTAAAATCAAATTTAATATATAGTGCAGACTATAGGAAAAATTCGAAAAATTTAAATGAAAGAGGTGCACAAATGATTAATTCGCTCAGAGGCTCATTTTTGCCCAAAATATCAAGTATTATATATCACCGGAAAGCTCTCAGAATGAGGAATGCAGTTATGGAGTTAGTTTCAACAAATGTCAGATATTTCGAGAGCAATTTCCATGGGAAAGAGGAAGAAAATGAATTTCAGTTGGAGAAAGGGGACACTTGGCAAATTCTGATGAGATATGATCTTTTTCCCTCCTCTTCTTATTCCCAATTCTTCTCAATTGTAAGGGTTCCAGAAATTTGGAGAAATGCTCTAGATTTTGATGGTTTCCAATTTTGAGTATTCTTGAAGATTGTACAGGGTAGGACTTTTCTTTGAGTAATGGAGTTTAATTCTTGTTGTAGGTGTTCTTAGTTGCAGGTTCTTGTGTATGTAAGGCATACATAAATTCACACAAGATTGTCTCTAGATTTGTATTTCCATTTTATTCAAATCAGATCCTCAAGGAGGATGAAATTTGTTATCTCAAGGAGATAGTTGTGATTGTTTGCAGAGATTCTTCAAGGAAGGATTTAAATTCTGTAATAAATCATGAATAATGGAATATAGTTTCAAGATTTGATGATTTTGTGAATGATCTTAGTAATGCATTCATGCAAGGCATTAATGCAGGAATACTTAATAATGAAGATGGATTTGCAATAGAATTTTTCATCTATAGTTTGATATGTGACTCTGTTGCCCTTGGATAAGGCATTGATCTTGCAATTGAAGGGATTCTCAAACAATTTAAAATCTAACATCAGAATATCTTTTTTTGTTTTATGTTCTGTGGGAATGTTTCATCCATCTCATGCTTCAACTTAGTTGAGATGTCAATATGGATCTAGCCCATCTACAATAACCTCCTAGTTGTTAAGCCCTGGTGAGATCTATCTACTTTTATTGATGCTGTCATATGTGGGTAAATGAATCTGATTCAATGCATCAAAGGGTGTCCCCCCTAGGTCTAGCAGAACCTGAAGTGTAGGAGGATCATTAGGATCCTATGTTATGTTGTCCAAGCCCTAAAGTGTTTCATTGATTGAGATTGGCTTCCTCATAGATTGATTTGCAGGTGATCTTGGGTTAATCACTTTTGGTGAACAACAGGCTGATCCAACAGTACAACTACAACTCTAGGCCCCCTCCATTGGCATGGTCCAATAATGCGACCTACTAACTATTATTGTATCATGTCCAGGGTAGTCTAGGCAACATCACCTCTATGAACTAGGTGATTGTCCACTATCCCTCACAATAGTCCAGACATCGGTCATTGGCATGGTCCAATGACTGTCTGACTTTGCATAACTATCTCAGTGGTTCACTCTTGTGGGGGTCATACATAACTAGAACCGCATTTCTAAGTATAGGCGTAAGAACATCACAATCAAGCAACTATGTAGCATAAAGGTCTAGGTTTATACAAAACCAACACACGATAGCCTCCATTCATCATGTTCCCATAAGCTAATACCAACTATAAGGTAGTCAACCAGTGCTTACTGTCTTCAATTTTCTATTCGATGACGCATTACATATTAAATACCAATGGTTGGGTTTTCCTATCCCCTTTCATAATCACCCATTACCCACTTCGGCCTCCTTTGAAGCCTAGTGTAGAGAGAGGGTATATCTTATTAGGAACAACCCTTAACTTGGGAGACTTTATCTCCCCCAAAACCCTTCCCCTACGGACTTGAGGTCACAAGGGTATCCTTCACCCAAGGACTACCTATGTTCTCGCTTACAAACGGGTCAAAGTCACATGTAGTTCTCCTGACAGGTTCATCTCAAGGGATGCCTATGCACACATTCCCATAACTAAGGTTTCATTAATTAATAACACATAACAATAGTTGGGGAATCTCAACTAGTTTATACTTTACAAACCCATACTATAACACTTCCCTTTTAGGATATTGAGGATTTGACTCCAATTCTTCTCATTATCATTCATAAACCAACTTGAATATCTCATGGTCTGTTTTATCACCCTAGGGGATAACCTCTTCACTCAACTTGAGAATACCTTAGTTCACACAACCATAGGAAAACACCTCCCTTCAAAATTCATTAAATTGATTTAATATAAATATTCTTCTGTCTCCAAGAGTCAATAGATATCATCTGGTCATATAAGAGCCATTAGCCCAATTCCCAAATATCATTCTAAGGTTATATAACACATATAATTTTTGAACTAATTAAGGAGAATAAAATGACATTAAAGGAACTTAAATCACCTATAGCCACTACAATAGGATTTCCCAAATGCTCCATAATTACATGCATCTTGGTATCCTTTCATTATATCTCTACATCTAACATCTCCATTGTTACAAGTAACTAAAACATCCACATTACGTCTTCCTTTGTTCCCATGATAGTTCCAGCATCAAGGTTCCCATATTTAGAAATGTTTATAAATATCATGTAGTCATGTAATGCATTTACCATGGTATCAACAAATATCTTATTTAGAGATATGTTTAGTAAAGCGTGGTTGTAGCACCACTAAATGAAGTTGACCTTAGTATATAATGCAATCAAGAGCCAAGGCTCATATTAGTTATTTCTTATTCTTGGTTCACATTATAAGGTTATCTTATACCTAAAGATTTGATCCCAAACTCTTTGCCATTTATCTCTCTTAAGGTTCAAACATAACTTATTCAAACAATTAGGCCTTCATCATGGTAAGTTCATAGTTTATAAATTTTCCCAAAATATCCTACAGGTTCATCTCTTTGACGCAAGGGTTAGGTTGATCACTTATCAAGAAATTATCTTTGTTTGCGCAAATAGTAATTAATCATTGGACCAACTCCCCATGTAATTTTGAATACATAACATGAAGTTACATTTTTATAGTCATACTTGCAAGCCATGCAAGGTATAAATTCTCAAGTCTCACCCTACATCAGATATTATTATTTCTTGCACATATAACTTATATTTACAAAATTCAAAGCTTCTCATTTAATGTACAAATATGATGAAATTGCACTACTTTGTATATCATACCAAAATTTGAATGCCCACCCTACCAAGCATAGAGATAATGAATTTGGTTACTAATTCATCCATGGCGATAATATATTTATGAATATGTAATAGACAACATCCAATACCATATAACATGTTTCTACTCATGAATCTAAAGGATGTCTTATAATATTGTTCATAAGTTGCAAGCTTCTATGTGCAAGTGAACCTATTGATAATTGACTAGGTAAGGGACAATCACAAAGTACCCTTCTACCAATTAATTGGTCCAATGGAATTGCTCTTGAGTTGATTGACTAATGTCAAAACAAGTAACACTAGTAGCCCCAAAAGCAACGACCCTAGTAGACATGTACGCACAATGTGGAAGCATAGACCAGGCAAGTGAGCTGCATGCCAGGATGCCTAAGAGAAATGTGATCTCATGGTTGCCATGATTGCAGGAAGCACACACCAAAATGGATTCGTTGAAAAGGCTTTACAAACTTTCAAATAAATGCAATTGGCCACTGTAAATCCTATCTCCACGATCTTTTCCATACATTCTCCTCCTGTTGCTCACGTTCTGAAGTATCTAATCGCCTAAGCTTCCCAACTCTCTTTTGTCCTTTTTCTTTTTTAATTCCCAACAAGTGCTCTCTATTTCAGCACAGGTCATGAGTATACTTGCCCATGCTGTCCTCTATCACCAGTCTCACCCAATTACTTGGTGCCCATGCCTTCACGTGGTCCACGTATTGCCACCATGACTTTATCTTTCCCTATCGTATCTTTCCAATGTTTTATTTTTATTAATTTTTCCCACCTACACCATTCAGTAAGGGGGTCACTCACGGGGTTGTGACACAACATCCACCACCTATCCCAAAGCTTATTTGAAATTTTCTATTGGTGACACTATTCAATTGGGAAAATTTTGCAACTTGTTCCTAGCAACAAATTAGTTTTGCATCTTTTCCTCAAACTATTTATTTTCCACAACCATAGCATAAGGTATTTTTATTGCATATATATATTTGTAACAAGTTTTTAAATAGGTTTTCAATGTATCAAGATTTTTCCAAAGAGAAAATCAATGTTTGCAATCAAGGATTCTAAGGATCTTCCTAGAGCCAATCAATGGGTGCTTGTGACATCAACATTTCTGAAGTTATTTATCAATATCTTAAGATTATTTTTGTTAGTTTTGATTTTTTTTATGTTAGTTTCTAGGTGTTTGGATCATGGATGGCAATTGTAGGGTGGTTTTGAGGGGTTTTAAATCATCATTCTCTTCATTAGGTGAATGAAGGTTTTGAAGTGGAGGAGGATTTTGATTCACTAAAGATAAAACATTAACTAATAAAAAGAAAAATTCTTACAAAAAACTAAATTCACCTTATCTAATTTTTTTATAAATTTCATAAAAAACATCTCTTTAGCATGGAGGCATTGTTAGTGGGAATTGGCTAACAAATAACACATGTACATTGTTCCACAATTTTTCTTTTCTCTATGCATGCAGGGTAGAATGCAATGAAGCCATGAATTTGTACTTTTTAAAATTTAATATTAAAGATAAACTCACTTGCATTATAACATCTGTGAATTTAGGCTCAAATCAATTGAGCCTAAACACAAGTGTGTTCATAAGGCACCCACAACTTAATATGATCACATTATAACTTGATGATGCTACACTTTATTTTCCTTCGAGCACTTTTTGGAACCTATATTTCTATACATACTCATCAATATTAGAAGACATGAATCACACAAATTTGAAGTCCCTCAAGAAGATAATTGGAAGGGTTCATCATTTTCTAACAATTTGACTATTTTCTTTATTATTTGTGTTGATATTGTTGTAACCTATTTTGAACTTTATCCTTTTCTAACTTGGAGGTTTCTAGGTCTCTTTCCACATTTTTTGTCTCTTCTCCACTCTTCTAAATTATTTGTGGACTAGGTTTAGGATCACCTTTTCATGGATAAATATCTAAAATTATACAAGTATCCCCACTCTCATTTTAGTCATGTCCTTCTCAACATATTTAATTTCTCAAGCTCTTCCTTGGAAATATAGATCTCCCCTTAGTGTATAGATATAATTAAATCCTATAATAGTGTAGTTCAATTTTTCCTTCATCGTCTGAATATGAGATCTTCCCAATAGAAATTTTTAGCTTGTTTTCTTGTCAATATGATAGAATATGGTGGGAAATAACTTGGGTCAAAGGGCGACAATGAATGATTTTTGTAATGGTCTCATCTTATAAGTTTTCATGTCCTTGTACATAAAGTATCTTGGTAAGAGACTACAATTATTTCATCATATCAATCCTTTACAAAAGGGAGAAGTGAATGGTTTTCATTGCAAATTTGTCATCAAGAAAGGGAACCAAGTTTTTCTTGATGTATGTGTCATAAATCCACACTTGTAGGTATAACATGGGATTTACTCATCTTTTCAAATCAACATCTATGAAAATTTTCTTGAGGTTGAAGAAGAACCCTAGACTCTTCAATTTAGTTTCTAGTGAGATGAAGTTTGCATCAATCCAATTAATATATGGTTGGGTAGGAGGATTTATGTGGAAAACAAAATTTAGTATAATAGCCTCCAATATGGCTACTCAATGGGTTGGAGAGTTTCTCATGTTATCTATAAATGAGATCTTGGGAAAATTTACTTTGAGATCTCCCATAAGGTGAAAAGGGTTGGTAAGGTTTGTCGATGATGAATTGTAGGGATTTTATTTCCTTGTTGTTAAACTATTTGGGCTAAATGGGGTTCTTGGCCCTCATCATTTTGTACTAGCTAAATTAACCCCAATTTTAATTTGAACCTTTATGTAACCATTTAGGTGGTAGATATTGTTTCTTCTAGGTTTTGCTCGGCAATTAGCAATCTATATGTAAAGGAATTGGAGAAGGTACATTAACTTGAGTTATTGGCATGTGCTGATATGAGGAAATGGGTCTTAAGAGATTCAAAAGTTTACATTTTTACTTGGGTAATGATCCCTTAATGATTGCCATTATTTAGAATATCTTGAGGGTAAAAGGAATATGCCAACAAAAAAATATATTGTCGTTCATCTAGGAATTTAAGGATAAATTAATTGTAGCTTTTACATGTTTTAGTAGCATCCCCTAGTTTTGAGGAAAGATAACTTAATATATTAGGCTCATAACTTGTAGGCCTTTAATAAGGTTTGTTGTATTTGTTGTTTTTTATTAAGATAAAAGGATTTTATAGGGACCCAAAATCCAAATCCAAACAAAAAATTAAGAAAAATGAAATGTAGTCGCTAACCAATTCAAAACCAACAATAAAACAGTGACCGAAACTGGGCAGATCCCACACAAAACAACAACCAACAAAAGACCTAAACTAAGAACAACACAAAAATAGAAAACTAAACTAGAGAGTGCATAAGCTTAGAGTTCTTCTGCATCATATTCTTGTTGATCTCCTCAAGACATTTCATGATAAATGTCATTGAACTCCTCTCCTAATTCCTACTCCTTGTTCTGGTAAAGGGGCCCATAGTAACCTGTGATCCCACTTCTTGCGAGATTAGTTCTTGAATTTTCTTCTCCTATTTAGCATCTGATGGTGGGATATTGGAGATAGGTTGGGTTCTATGGATAGCCATCATCTCATTGACCTTTTTTAGGCCCTCAATGCTACTGCTCATGGCTTCCTTGTGAATCTCGACCAATTTCCTCAAGTTGCCCTTAATATCCTCCAAGCTCTTTTCCAACTGCCCTATCTTAGACTCGTGATTCTTTTTCATGACTTCAACATCTTCAGTAAGCTTATGGGTCATTCGAAGAAGCATATCGGTTTTGTTTAGAATGTGATTCTCAATGAAGGTATCAATAATACCCTTAATGCCTTCCTTCAACATGTTAATTTCATTGCTGACCCAGAGAAAGCATTTTTCCTGGCTATTGGTAGAATTTGTCAGGAGCACCTCAAAATCCATGTCTTTTTTGTTATCTTCCGAGTCCACCTGGTCAATGTTGAGGGGGATGTCAAGTTTAATTCCTTCCTCTTCCCTTTCCTTAGCTTCCCTTATTTTTCCTAATTTTGACTTTTTCGGATTCGGCGGGCCCAAACCTTGTGACTTGGGGGTAGGTGTTTTAAATTTAATGGCAACCAATCTAGGGTGTTTGTTTCTTTTGCTGTTGCTAGTGCTAGTTGTGATATTTTGTGGGGGGTTTGTTCTATTTGTTGTTGATATTGTGATAATTTAATGATAATTATCTCCCTAGTAATAATTATTCCACTAGAGATAATCATATTAAAGGGTATAGTTAACTACCTTGGCCATCATGCAAATATTTTGGTTTACTTGATTTGGGTAACTATTATTTGTATTATAATTTTTCTCATTGTGTTTGCATTTATTACTACCACCATTGTTATTTTTATGGGTGGAGAATCTATGACTTTATCTATTATGGCACTTCTATTGTTCTTTAGGGTTTTGGAGATTGGAATATCATTATTTTTTAAGTTATGGTAATTGTTTATCATCATCTTGTTTTTTATTAGGGATGAAACAAGCTTTGAGGGGAACCAAAACCCCTTAGAGCAGGTTTTGAAGGGACCTGGAACCCTCTGGACTTAGCAGGAATCCAAAATTCACAAGAAGAACACTCTAGAGAGATATAATGCAAGACTAGCATCAACAAGACAACTAAGAACTAGCAAAGCCACCCGCAAGGCCTAAGCCATTAGACAATTGATGGTAGAAACACAAGAACTAGGGGTTCTACAAGACTCCCATAACCTGAAACATAGGTTTTGACAAGGCTCCCATAACCTTTTCACAAAGGGTTTAGCCATGAAACCCAAAATAATCCAGCACCATGCAGCAAAAGCCTCCATACAGTAGAATTCCACCCCTCCTAAAAAAAATTCTCTCCACCTCAATAGTGGAGGATCCCACCTCAATAGGAGCAATAGAGGAAGAATCCAAAAAATAGAGAAGCCACACCCAAACCTTCCCCCATATCCAAGCAACCAAGGCCAAGATCAACCACCATAACACAACTTCTAACCTCTTCTCCATGACATGTCACCACCTCCGTAGCAAACACTACCACATTGATAGGACCAAAAACCAAGGCAGAAAACAATACAAGGATCCAACCTCAATCCAAGGACACAAGAATAAACCCGACCTCTAAAGGAGATGACTCCCCCTCCACAAGAGTCAAATAGAGAAGGGACAAGGGCAAATCAAAACAAACCCACAACCACAAGGCACCAACATAGCTAAGCATGACCCCAAAAACAAAAGGAGCCCAAAACCAAAAATAGAGAAAACAAACAATTAGAATGTGCTCTTGAAAACTTGTAACAAAAGATTGACCAAAACAAAATGAGGAGGAAGAAAAAGCCTGCAAAGAAAACCCCAAAACCTCAAAGCACAAAGTGACAAAGGAAATCACAAACCCCAAAACTAAGGGGCAAACATAAACAGGCTAGAAGATAGAGAAAGGGGAGTAAGAGACCCTACAAAATACCCCAACCAAAAGGGATCAACCCACACCAAACAACTCCAAGCCCAAGATAGGGAAAAACAAAAGCAACACAGAGGCAGGGGATAAATCCACACTCACCATAGAAAGAAGAGAGAAGGGCCACACACAAATATAATCTGCTCTAGATCCAAACAAGGCTACCCACATAAACAAATCTAGGGTAGCCACAAAGATACCGACCCCAAGCCTGCATGAAACCATTGAAACCCCCATAGAAGGCTCAACAAATTCGACCCCAACTGTAACAAGCACAAAAATGACGACCCTCCCTCCATATCTGCCATTGTCGCTCAAGTCACAAAAAAAGCCAAGAAACCGACTAAAGCAACACACCATCAACACAAACTCATCAAGGGAAAAAGGAGAGAAACCCTCAAATGCAGCCATGCTAATAATCGAGAGGGATCCGACTCATCCCCATTACCATCAAGATCTTCATTCTCATCTAAGACACCCTCCAGGGATGAAACCCTAGCTTGTCCAGCACGCGCTTCGTCGCTCCCAGCGCTCCTCATCCTCTAGGGTGCAATTAAGTAAGAATATATGAATATCATCATCTTGTTAGTTTATTAAGTTCTCCTTCTATTATCAATGGCGGCTTGTTCAATTTGCAAGACACAATCCAAGGCATCTTCATGATATTAATAGGGGATTTCTATACTCCCTTTGATGTGTCTCTATTCAGAGCATGCAAAGCAGGATGCATAGTTCCTAACATTACATATGAGGTGTGCTCATCGATGAGCAAGAAACTTATCTCTATTGAGTTATGAAGTGAGTGACTATTTTATTATGATCTTGTATAACTATTTAAATTTTATGAAACATTGCTTTAACCAGCTTGCTCATGTCAAACTGCAGGAAAAGTCACCAATGATTTGTCAAAAAGACAACTCAATCGATATCATAAAGACAAGTTGTTTATCTCTGTGATACTTGGCATCTACGTGGTTAAGGGTGAATCATCACCAACCATTGATTTTCTTACAATACCACATGGTGCCATCTCGTGGATCTGTCAATTTAAATTTTGAAGGCCAAGTTTAGATTAATGAGTTAGCCACAAAGCCTTGATTTGTTTTCACTTATTTTGAATTTTGTTTCATTTTTTTTTTTTGGCTTGAGCTGCTAGGTAATACCTGATGCCAAACTCTTGGTATCGTGTACTCTTTGTTATACTAAAATTTCTATAGCTTAGTATTCTTAAGAACCAAACCTTCACGACTGAAATTTTAGTTTCCATGTTCCATTTGAGCAATTTCTTCATTTCCTTCATTTTCGATGATTTTTAAATTAGAAAACCAATTTCTTCTTTAAAAAGTTCTACTAAAGAGAGTGTCTATCATTGTGTGTGTTGAAAATCAATTTTTTTGTTAAAAAATTTTACTAAAAAGAGGGTTCATGATTTTTAGATTTTGAATTTGTGGATATGTATGTATGTAAGATCTTAACATGTCTCAATTTTTTATTTATTTACATGATACGAAAATATTTTCATAGACACACGAATTGTTTATGACCTTGATATCAAAATATATAATATACTTTTCTTCTAGAATTAGTTAAGTATTACTAATTTATTTTATAGAGTATATATTAGAGTTAAATAATTTGCAGTATGTAATGTTATCAAAATAGATGAAATAACCAATGTAAAATACATGTGATGATTTAATAAGAATTAAAAAGTAAATCATTAGTCACATAATTCAATTAGATCAATATCAAAATCATATATATAATATTCTCAATATCTTTTATCACTAATGATTTTCAATACTTATTAAAATTACAGCACCTAGAAAGGCCACTCTCATCTTGGGAAGATTTCAGTGTCCTTAATCCTCGTAGTGATGAAACTATTTTAGAGAACATATGTAAAAAACATATCATGTGCCTACTTCAACCACGCTTACTGATAGGATTGACCTAGCCTGCTCAACACTTCACTAAGTTGATGTTGCTCAATTCCACCAACTCGCCAGGCCTAGTTTCTTTCTAGGCCTCCAAGTCCCTCTCACTCTCTTTTAGGGCTTGATTCTTGTCCTTACTAGGGTGTTTGCTTCAGGTGTTTTTGGTTAGGAACCCTATCAATTCACTATGCTTCTTAGGTGCTCAATTATGGCCTCTTAGCCTCAACTTGTCATAATGACCCCCAATTGATATGAGATGTTGCGGAGGTGTAATGAGGTCTTCTAACATGTTTTTAGTGTGTATGGAGTCCATTGGTGGGTTGCAACCTTTATATTCCTACCAGTTTCACAATCTTGCCTGGAAAAGGGCTACAAGGAATTTGGCCTAATTAGGCCTCCAAGACCGGTTTTCTAGGGCTTGGAGGAAAATGACTCAAAGAACCCCCAAACAAATTTAAATTTTCTTCAATGATACACCCATGCCTAATAGATTTTTGTGGTTTTAGGCCCTGGTCTGACCATACAAGGTATGAACCCCAAAATGAGGGTTTGTAGGGTTTTAAAGGCCTTTAACCAGCAGTGAGTAGATAAATTGGGGTTCTTGCTATTAAATGGATTTTTCAAGACTCCTCCTTGTACATACAAGTCTGCCCCAACCCCATGGAATCCTCCAAATTTAGAAATGGTGATCTTGCATTCACCCCTGCACTCTTCACCACTTTTTCACCTCTTCTTCTCTAGCCGGGTTGCTCGTGGACTCGCCTAGAATGAGGTGATAGTCATATCCAAACACTTCTCCAGCAGTTGAACCTGCATATTTACAATGTACAGGAGGTTTCCAACCATACCCCAACTAGTCGTGATGGCAGCACATGTGGGACTCATGGGGCAACCAAATTTACAAGGAAATTGCTATTTACAAGTCAAAACTGGCTACTTGTGAATCAAATCACTTAAACAGTATTAAATGCTAAATACAAAGCTTGAAAATGAAAATCCTACCATGAAACACACTACTAAACCTCAATCCATCATTGGATTCATGGATTCAATCCATTAAACCTTCAAAGAATGCAAAAATTGGCAAAAACAATGAAAAGTGTACTCCAAAATCTTGTATTTTGATTATTGCTTTCAAAATCAAAGTACACCAACCTTGATAAACATGCAAGAGGGGTTTTATATAGATTTACCACATGTGGATTCCTTCTATTGCATTAGGAAATCCCTAAATCCACCACTAACGAATTTCCGGACAAAAATTGTCATGACAGCTTTCAAAAGTTGTCATGACAACTTTTTACAACTTTATGATTTTTGCACTTTTGATCTCTCCCACCTAAGAGACCTATATCCAATCATCACATATGACATTTCAAACATTTCTTAGGCCTATTTAACCCTCTCTAATTCTTTTTCCAACTTTTGGCACTTTTGACCAACGAAAAGGCCAAACACCTACTCAAACTCACCATTTACACAAAAATGTAAACCTAGGTAAAATGAACTCCACCTAGACCTACATTAAAAAAATACTCACTCTTGGACCCTCCTAGAGACATTATTCACTACTGACTTGGCTAGAGTCAGTACAAGCCAAAATTTGTAAATACAAGAAAACTAGGACCTAGGTGCTCCTGCACCATTCTCCCTAACAAAAAGAGATCATGTCACCTCTTGAGGAATCAATGTTGGATCAATTCCAATCTTTTGGAACTCTGACTCCATCACCCATGTAGCCTTAGCATCATCCATTCCCTTCCATTTAATGAGGTGCTCCCAATAGGCTTGATGCCTAGTCTTCTTGGCAATTCTTGAACTTAATACCTTCTCGGCCTTAGGATTAGGCTTGGCTGATAATTGAAGGTTATGCACATCATCTAAAACCTCTATGGAAATACATTCTACACCTTAGATTGGCCCCTTGTATGCAACCAAGTCTGCTATGTTAATGAGGTGCTCCCAATAGGCTTGATGCCTAGTCTTCTTGGCAATTCTTGAACTTAATACCTTCTCGGCCTTAGGATTAGGCTTGGCTGATAATTGAAGGTTATGCACATCATTTGAAACCTCTATGGAACTGCATTTTACACCTTGAATTGGCCCCTTGTATGCAACCAAGTCACTAGGAAGATCCACTTTGTATGCATTTTCACCATACTTAGCTTGAATGGAACATGGACCTATCCTCCTCATCTAAAACTTGTTTGGAACTCCTTGCTATAGCCTTTCTTTGTTCAAGTGCACCATAACAAGATCCCCCACTTGAAATTATAGATTTCTCTTCTTTTCATCAATTTTTTGTTTGATTTTGCTTGTGTTCTCCTTCAAAGCTTGCCTAATTGATTCATGGACCTCCTTCATGGGCTGAGAAAAGTCCTTTGCACATCCACTTCTAATTTTTGCACTTCCTAAATCCCTCAACTCAAAAATGCCTTTTGGGTGCACACCATAGACTACTTCAAAAGGACTTTTACCGGTAGTCCTATTTATGGTGTCATTGTATGCATATTCAGATTGAGCAAGTGCTTGATCCCATGTATGCCCATACTCCTTAGTAAGGCATCTCAGCAAGTTTCCCAAACTTCTATTCACCACCTCGGTCTGCCCATCTGTTTGAGGATGGTAGGCTGATCCAAAAGAGAGGTTTGTGCCAAGCTTTTGCCATAATGTTTTCCAAAAATGACTCATAAATTTGGAGTCCCTATCTGAAACTATGCTCAATGGTAAACCATGTATCCTTACTATTCCTTAAAAAACAACTGAGCTATGTGGCATGCATCATGAGTGGTCTTACAAGGCACAAAGTGAGCCATTTTGCTAAATCTATCCACGATGACATAAATACTATCATATCCTTGCTTTTTCATTGGCAAACCTACCACAAAGTCCATGCTAATGCATTCCCAAGGTCTACTTGGTATGGGAAGTGGTTGATACAAACCGGCATTTGTTGAAGTACCCTTAGCTTTTTGACAAACTATGCAAATTTCCACATGCCTCTTCACATCTTGATTCATCCTTGGCCAATAATAGAACCTCTGAACCAACTCTTGAGTCTTATTGACTCCAAAGTGACCACTAAGGCTGCCATTGTGTTTCTCTTGTATGAGATATTCCCTCATTGAGCCTTTAGGCACACAAAGCTGCCCACCCTTGAATAATAGCCCATTTCGTAAAGTGAAATCTGAGTATTACTATGGAAATGATTTTGATATTCCTTGCATACTTGGTAGGCACTTGAGAAGTATTCATCCTCTGCATACAAGTCTTTAAAACTATCCACACCTATGCTTCACAACTAAATTTCTTGGACTGTCAAGAGCCTCCTACTTAGTGCATCAGCTACCTGGTTTAGCTGCCCTTTCTTGTGCTTAATGGTGAATGTATAGGCTTTCATATACTCCACCCATTTCATGTGTTTGTGACTGATTTTGTCTTGGGAATTTAGAAAAATCAATGCTTGGTTATCCGTGTATGCCACAAATTCTTTGGGTAGGAGATAGTGTCTCCATTTTCTCAATGCTTGCACCAAAGCATACAACTCAAGATCATAAGAGGAGTATTTCCTCTTGGCATCACTTAGCTTCTCACTATGGAAGGCTACTGGTCTTCCCTCTTGGCTTAGGACAACACGTACTACAACATTGCTTGCATCACACTCTACAATAAAAAGTTTCTCAAAACTAGGCAACACTAGAACTGGTTGGGTAGCTATCTTCTCCTTAAAGGTTTCAAAACCTTTGTTTGGTGCTTCACCCCACTAAAACTTGGCCTTCATACCACCTCTAATGGTGTCTAACATTGGGGCACATATAGCACTGAATTGCCTAATTAACTTCCGATATTACTGGGCTAATCCATGTAAGCTTCTCACCTCTGTTGCTGATCTAGGAGTAGGCCAATGCACAATGGTTTCAACTTTGTTGGGGTCCATCTTGAGGTTTCCTTGAGACAACACAAACCCAAGATAAACCAACTCCTGCTTGATAAACTCACACTTATCCAAATTCATGGTTAGCTTTTCATCATACAATCTTTGTAATACATCTTGCAAATGACTAATATGTGTTGCTCTATCCTTACTAAAAATGAGAATATCATTGAGATATACTACCACAAATTTACCTATGAAGTCCTTCATCACCTCATTCATGAGTCTCGTGAAGGTGCTTGGAGCATTGGATAAGCCAAATGGCATTACAAGCCACTCATAAAGACCTTCAGTAGTCTTAAATGCAGTCTTCCATTCATCACCCTCCTTAATTCCAATTTGATTATAGCCACTCTTAAGGTCAATCTTGGTAAAGTACTTGACTTCCCCTAAATAATCCATTAGGTCTTCTATTCTACGAATAGGGAACCTATATCTGATGGTGATCCTATTTATGGCTCTAGAATCAGTACACAATCTCCAAGTACCACCTTTTTCTGGTGCCAACACGGTAGGGACAACACAAGGGCTAATACTCTTTCTAATTAGGCCTTGGTCTAAGAGTTCTTGGATTTGCTTGGCAATTTCAATATTTTGTTGAGGAGTCATTTTATAGGCTGCCTTATTAGGCAAGGATGCTTCGGGAATGAAGTCTATTTGATGGCTTATGGTTCTTTTAGGAGGTAAGGTGGCTGACTGTCCTTCACTTACTATACCTTTGAATTTCTTCAACAATTCTTGCACCTCTAATGGTAGATCTTGCTGCTCTTTCTTGTCTTCTTCTTTGGGCTTCATCACAAGTGAAAACCCTATACCTTCACCTTTCTCAAGTGTCTTTAAGAACTACTTTTCACTCACTAAAAGAACATTAAGACCTGCTGCCCTTTTTTCACCTTCCTCAAGGATAGACTGAATCTTGAATGTGACTCCATCCTTCTTGAATGAATATGCATTCTTGGCTCCATCATGGATAGCTTGTCTATCAAATTGCCATGGTCTTCCTAATAGAAGATGGCATGCATCCATGGGTAGGACATCACATAACACCTTGTCCTTATACCTTCCAATGGTAAAATCCACCCATGCTTGCTCATTAACAAGAACATGTTGTCCTTTGTTCAACCAGGTGACTCTATAAGGGTTGTTGTGAGGTATCCTTTGCAATTTGAGCTTGCTCACTACCTCTTCTAACACAATGTTGTCTATAGACCCTGAATCAATGATCACTTTACAAATTTTATCCAAAATCTTGCATTTGATCCTAAACAAGGACCTTCTTTGGCTAGGCTCTTCTCTGACCAATTCTTTGATCAAAGTTCTCCTTATCATCAAGTTGTCACCTAATTCTGACTCTAAGGCAACTTCTGAAGTCTTGCTGCTTGAAGACTCTTCTTGAAGATAGCTCACTCTTCTTTCACCATCATGTGATGATAATCCCTTCTCTAGACACCTATATGCTGGATGACCAAGTTGGTTACAATGGTAACACTTCATTATTGCAAAATATGAGGAACCTCTACCTTGGCTACTAGATCTTCCTCTGGAACCAATGTTTGATCCCCTTCCTCTATTGAATCTTCCTCTACTACTACCACTATCTTGTTGCTCAGTGAGTTTACCACCTTAAGGGCAAGTTGAAAAGTTTGATGGACTATTTTTGCGCTCATCAAACTGATTTCTTCTTGGATGTTCCACCGTAGGCCATTTAGGTACCTAGCATCCTTGAGACTCTCCTATTCTACCACATGAAATTTAAGGCTAAGTTTGTGAAACTCTTCTGTGTAGCTACTGACATCAAGATCCTTCTGCCTTAAGTTTTGCCTCTTCCTATGAATTTGCACTTCATAGTCATCAGGGAGATAGACTTCTTTGATTTTAACTAACATCCCTTTCCAAGAAGAGATGGGTGCTTTGCCCATTTTCTTCCTCTCATCTTGTACAAACTGCCACCATGTAAGAGTAGCTCCTCTCATCCTGGACTTGGCTACCTTAACTCTCGGGCTTCAGTTATGTATTCACACTCAAAGTGGTTCTCCATACCTTCTATCCATTCTAGGACGACTTCTGCCTCCATCTTACTAGTGAACAATGGCAACCCTTCCAGTGACTTGCCACTCAAGTCCTTCAATGCCTTCAAGAAAGGTTCTTGCTCTAAGATAGGATCAGGTTCAGGTATCTTGTCTATCTCTATCACTTCTTTACCCTTCCCTTCTTCTCCTTCCACCTTTATCAACACTTCATCCGCCTTGGTTTCAATTGCACCAAGCTTACTCTCCAACGCAATCAATCTCTCTCAGGAGTCTATTCTCTTCCTCCCGATCATCCACTTTCCTGGCCAACTCTGCATTGGTCATCATGTTGTCTCCAACTGAATCTCTTGACAACAAGGACATCAACCTTACTAGCCCAAATCTTGTAGGCTCTGATACCAATTTGATAGGATTGACCTAGCATGCTCAACACTTCACTAAGTTGATGTTGCTCAATTATACCAACTCGCCAGGCCTAGTTGCTTTCTAGGCCTCCAAGTCCCTCTCCCTCTCTTCTAGGGCTTGATTCTTGTCCTTACTAGGGTGTTTTCTTCAGGTATTTTTGGTTAGGAACCCTATCAATTCACTGTGCTTCTCAGGTGCTCAATTCTGGCCTCTTAGCCTCAACTTGTCATAATGACCCCCAATTGATATGAGATGTTGCAGAGGTGTAATGAGGTCTTCTAACATGTTTTTAGTGCATACAGAGTCCATTGGTGGGTTACAACCTTTAGATTTCCTACCGATTTCACAATCTTGCCCAAAAAAGGGCTACAAGGAATTAGGCCTAATTAGGCCTCCAAGACCAGTTTTCTAGGGCTTGGAGGAAAATGACTCAAAGAACCCCCAAACAAGTTTAAATTTTCTTCATTGATACACCCATGCCTATTATATTTTTGTGTTTTTAGGCCCTGGTCTGACCGTACAAGGTATGAACCCCAAAATGAGGGTTTGTAGGGTTTTAAAGGCCTTTAACCGGCAATGAGTAGGCAAATTGGGGTTTTTGCTATTAAATGGATTTTTCAAGACTCCTCCTTGTACATAAAAGTCTGCCCCAACCAAATGAACTCCTCCAAATTCGAAAGTGGTGAAGAATGGTGATCTTGCATTCACCCCTACACTCTTCACCACTTTTTCACCTCTTCTTCTCTAGCCGGGTTGCTCCTGGACTTGCCTAGAATGAGGTGACAGTAATATCCAAACACTTCTCCAGCACTTGAACCTACATATTTACAATGTATAGGAGGTTTCCAACTATACACCAACTAGCCGTGATGGCAACATGTGTGGGACTCATGGGGAAACCATATTTACAAGGAAATTGCTATTTACAAGCCAAAACTGGCTACTTGTGAATCAAATCACTTAAACAGTATAAAATGCTAAATACAAAGCTTGAAAATGAAAAGCATACCCTGAAACACACTACTAAACCTCAATCCATCATTGGATTCATGGATTCAATCCATTAAACCTTCAAAGAATGCAAAAATTGACAAAAACAATGAAAAGTGCAGTCCAAAATCTTGTATTTTGATTATTGTTTTCAAAATCCAAGTACACCAACCTTGATAAACATGCAAGAGGGGGTTTATATAGCTTTCCCATGTGTGGAGTCCTTCCATGGCATTGGGAAATCCCTAAATCCACCGCTAACCAATTTCAAGACAAAAATTGTCATGACAATTTTTTGCAACTTTATGATTTTTGCACTTTTGATCTCTCCCACCTAAGAGACCTATATCCAGTCATCACATATGACATTTCAAACATGTCTAAGGCCTATTTAACCCTCTGTAATGCTTTTTCCAACTTTTAGCACTTTTGACCAACAAAAGGCCAAACACCTACTCAAACTCACTATTTACACAAAAATGCAAACCTAGGTAAAATGAACTCCACCTAGACCTACATTGACAAAATACTCACTCTTGGACCCTCCTGGAGCCATTATTCACTACTAACTTGGCTAGGGTCAGTACAAGCCAAAATTTGTAAAAACAAGAAAACTAGAACCTAGGTGCTCCTGCACCACTTACACACCAAAGAGCTAATCGAGACAATCCTGAATGTATTTATAATCTTATATAAATTTTATAAATCTATCTAAAATTTCTTCTTTTATGAGATCACATAAAATCTTCTTAAAATTTTTAATTATATTTAAAAAAAAAATTCAAATATAATTATAAGTCATCAAATTTATCCTCACTTTATGAAAGCATTATAGTATGAATTCATATCTGACTTAAACTTCGTTATGAATGAATATTTTTTTAATAACGTCTAAAAGACCATACAATCTACATAGATTTTGATATTGAATCATAAAATTTGATATAAAAATATCTAGACATTTTGAATCCAGAAACTAGACCATACAATTTATGGCAATAGTTTAAAAAAACAAAACAAAAAAACACCAACCTTAGCCCACCCTTCTCGACCCCAAAACCTTAGCCCCTGCTTCTGATTATGATCACCTTAGCCCGTACTTCTAATTATTGCTGATCATAATTCGTCCTCCATGAATTTGATCAAGTAATACCAGTGATCACGATAATTTTTCCTCCCTAAAAAGGCAGGTGCAGTGCACATTGCGCTTACTTTTAGCAGGGGCCTAAAGATTCTCACAAGTAGTTGCAACGCTTTCGTTGCATGCCTACCTTTCTGCATCATTCAAACTCTTTATCTTTTTAAATAATCCTTTAAACTTTAACGCGGTATGCTAGTTGAATCCAGCAGAATATTTTGTACAACAGAGCCTGAGATCAATCTTACTGCTCTGTTGAATATGGCGAGAATTAACAAATGGGTTGTACTGGTGAGCATGTTTACTTGTCTTTTTGAGGTGGGTTTGTGTAGTTTGAATGTTCCGCCGCCTCTGCCAGTTTTGCCGGTGCCGAGTGCCAGGCAGCTCAAATGGCAGCAGAGAGAAATGGTTATGTTTCTGCATTTCGGTATGAATACCTTCACCAATAGCGAATGGGGAACAGGGAAAGAGAGTCCTCAGTTGTTCAATCCCAAGGGATTTAATGCCAATCAATGGGCCACTGTGGCCAAAGAAGCCGGGTTTTCTCTGGTAATTCTGGTTGCAAAGCACCATGATGGGTTCTGTCTCTGGCCTTCTAAGTATACAAATCATTCGGTGAAAAGCAGCCGCTGGGAAGATGGAAAAGGAGATGTTGTTAAGGATTTATCAGTGGCAGCACAAGGCCAAGGCCTGGATTTTGGCGTGTATTTGTCTCCTTGGGATCGACATGAGCCTTTCTATGGCAAAGAGCTCCAGTACAATGAATTTTATCTGGGGCAGCTGCAGGAGCTCCTTACAAAGTGAGATTTTCTATGCATTCCGTAAGTTGTAAGTAGGAAATTTCTATCTGTTTTCTTTTTGAGGCCTTAACTATTAAGGCTGGTGTACTGATGACAGATATGGCCCCATATCCGAGGTTTGGTTAGATGGAGCTAAAGGAGATAACATTACAATGACATATTTGTATCCCCAGTGGCATGGACTGGTTCATGAGTTACAAATATCTGCAAACATATTATCAGATGCAGGACCAGACATCAGATGGGTGGGAGACGAAAATGGGACTGCTGGGTCAACCTTTTGGTCTACCATCAATGGATCTTCATTGAAAGTTGGAGATACTTCCACCTTCGGGTACGTAATATAAACCAAAAACAAATGATTTCCTTTCTCTGTTTTGCAAAAGTTCTTCAGCTCTAAATTTAACAATCCTGCTTTTTCCTGTAGGTATTTGAATACTGGAGACCCATATGGAACAGATTGGATTCCTGGAGAATGTGATGTATCAATGAGGCCAGGGTGGTTTTGGCATCCAGAAGAGAAACCCAGACCGCTAAGCGAATTGCTGGACATCTACTACACTTCAGTGGGCAGGAACTGTGTGTTATTGCTCAACGTTCCACCAAATACAACAGGCCTTATCTCTGCAGAAGATGTGGAAAGACTAACGGAATTCAGCCAGGCCATAAACACCATTTTTTCTACTAATCTGGCTGCTTCTGCTAGTTCTGTCAAAGCAAGCAGTGTGCGAGGAGAAGCCGTCGCCCCTGCCAATGTATTGGCCACCGATCTCTGGACTTACTGGGCACCCAAGGATTACAAAAACAGAAAAACAATGAATTGGATATCGTTGAACAGCAATAAAGCAATCGAATTCAATGTTGTGAGGATTCAGGAGGCCATTGGACTGGGGCAAAGGGTGATGAAATATGAGGTTTATGCATTTGGTGTCGATGAGAAGCAAAACATTCTTGTGAGTAATGGGACTACAATTGGTTACAAGAAGCTTCATAGACTCGAAAAGCCTGTGAAAGCTTCCAACGTTAAGCTTGTAATTTGGGAAAGTAGAGGGGGAGTGCCTCTCATTTCATCTTTCGGGTTACATTTTGATCCTTATTACAAGGGGAAACAAGTATAGAGCTTTTGGGCTGATTTCTCTTTCAAAGTAGTGTTGTCATCGACTTTTGCTGAGAAAATTGTAGGGTTGCGTGCTCTTTTTCCTGTGTATGGGATAAGCAGACTTATCTGCATCTGCAATATTAGTTTAGAGTGTGAATACAATTGAGATTCTTCTAGATTTGTGAATTGTCTTTGGGTGGTGTACAGGGTGGTCAGGGTTGTTTGCCTTTGTGCATTGAATCTGCAATAATTCCGAGGCTTTCAGAAAGAGGCATCCAGCATTCTTCTTTTTGGTGTAATTGGTTATGACATTTTTCCTTTTCTTCCCCGCAAAATGATATTGACCACACCTGTCATGAAAATTACCAATTTTCTGCGTATTTATCCTTCCTTTTTCAAATACCAGATGTTATTAATATCTATGAAATATTAAATCCATGCGAGGTAATTATTCTTTCATATCTATTTATGTAAGACAAAAATGTTAACGTGTAACTAAAATATCAAATATGCAGTGTACCTTTCACCATCCATGTCGAATATTTCTAATATTAAATCTAATATTTAAATTAACCTATGTTTTTAATTCTTTAATAAAAAGTAGTTTAACATTTTGTTCCTAATGAAAGTGAATAAATGTAATATTGAGTCTTAACTATACATACGATTTTATTTGTGCATAATCAAATGGAGATTGTAATAAAAAAAATGAACAAGAAAAATATATAGAGAAAGCATTTACGTATGTCAAGTTTTGTTTTTCATGTATTTTCTATAAAATTTATTTATGCATATGTGATAAATGTAATATTTTGTGTTCATGTTTTATAATATATATTTAAGTAATTAAATTTATATTATTATTGCTATTTCTTTCATATATCTCTTTGTAAAATATAAATAATCTTTTTTATACTAAGAAATTTTTTTCTTAATATATTCTTATATAAATAATCTTTTGTTAGAATAAATCATAATAGAATCAATATGGAAGAACATGTGTTTGGAGAGCTATCATTGACTTTTAGTTTGTTGTCAAACAACTAATTGATATTTATAGAAAGTTGTTGAATTGTTTGTATCTATAAATATTTAATTCCTCTGATGAATAAACCAAGTAAGATTCTTTCAGTTGTTTTCTATCTTTGTTTTCTTCATAATACACTAAATTAACCACTTTGTAAATTAATACATTTTCTCTATTGATGTGAACACTTTAGGAGAAAGTTATCACATATGTTGATTCTATTTATCTAATGCCTATTTATTGGAATTTACTCCATGCTATGGCTCTTAAAGATTTAAGAAAATATTTTTAACCCATCCCAGAAAACTTGTACTCTCAAACTCGTTAAATTACAGAAAGAATGCTTAGAAATGAACTAGCCATAGAAAATCTTTCATTATCATTATGGAGGAGTCCTCTGTTTCGATGCAGGGCAATATGTGATAAAAGAGAGAGTCATTCTTTGCGTGACCAATTTGATGTTGACAGTCAGTCTTTGCATGGGCAATTTGACGACCATTCTTCGCATGGTCATTGTTTATGAAATGGAGTGTGCAAAGTTATATAAAAATTTTTTTGGCGTGCATGTTATTAATTTGAAGTAGCAATAAATTCAATGTGATGACATTAATAAGTTGGAGTCTTCTAGTTAGTTGGAATGTAGTTGCATTGTAGGTTTTATTTATATTCTATTTTTTTCATAGCATGTCACAAAAGTGTGAAGAAATGTAGGGATCCTTAGTGTAAAGATGACATTTCAAATATTCATTTGGCTTTAATTTTCTAGTACTAGTCATTAGTAGCTTTAAGTTTTCTAAAGTCATCAAAAGGCACTTGGTTTAATGGAAAAGTTCATGTTGTAGACATCTAGATGGTGCTTGGTGGGTGTTCCATCATTCATTCCACGTGGATGGGCTATGTAGATTGATTCTTAGTTTGTTTATGTTTTGTTATTATTTATTTGGAGGTTGTTATTGTTTATTAGTTTATTTAAGCTAATTGTTGCACTTGTGAATACATAGTCATTCACTACATTCATGTATAAATATGCTTCATAATGAAAATCAATTTATTCGATTTCTTAGAAATGCAATCTCTGATATTATTTGAGTCACCCACTATTGAGGAGGCACTTGCGTCAAAGCCTTGGAAAGAGGCAATGGATGCAGAGTATCAATCTCTGATGAAAAACAACACTTGGGAGCTTGTTGATCTACCACTTGGTAATAAAGCAATTGGTTGTAAATGGATTTTTAAAACTAAGTATAAAGTAGATGTTAGTATAGATGAACATAAGGCTAGAATTGTAGCCAAGGGTTATGCCCAGAAGGAAGGGATAGACTATGAGGAAATATTTGCTCCTACTACAAAGATAAAAATCATTAGAATTATTTTCACTTTAGCTGCTCAATTTGGATGGAAATTATACCAAATGAATTTAAAAGTGCCTTTATTGATGAAGACCTTAAGGAAGAGTTCTATATGATCCAACCAGAGGGATATGTTGCACTTGGTAAAGAAGACAAGGTGTGCAGGCTAATCAAGTCCCTATATAGTCTCAAACAGGCTCCTAGAGCCTGGTATATCAAAATTGATGAGCATTTTCTAAAACATGGTTTCACTAGGCATCCATATGATCCAAGTCTCTACCTAAAGGATCATGGGGGGATATTGTGATCATTAATGTATATGTTGATGACTTGGATATCATAGGGAGCTCAAAATAAATGATTGAAACAACCAAAAATGATCTTAATAAGGCTTTTGATATGATGGATCTTATGCTACTGAACTACTATCTTGGCTTAGAAGTATGGAAAAAAAATTACAATATCTTTGTATCATAAAGAAAATATGCGAAGACACTACTCGAGAAGTTCAAAATGATTGATTCCAAACCCATGCCTACACCTATAGAATCAGGTTTGCAGTTATCTACGATTGATTCATCTCCTCAGGTGAATGAAACTCTCTATCATCAAATGATTGGAGGTTTGATTTACTTGACTCATACCAAACCAAATATTAGTTTTGTTGTTAATTATTTATCAAGATTCATGCAAGAACCAAAAATGTGTCATTGGAAAGAAACAAAATGAGTACTAAGGTATATTCAAGCTACAATGAATCATAGTTTGGAATAGAAAAGGAATGATCAATTTTCCTTGTCAGGGTATACAGATGTTGATTATGGAGGTTCAATTGATGATAGGAAATCCACATCTGGATTTGTTTTCCTTCTTCGATTCTAGTCCTATTTCCCAGGGAAGTAATAATCAACCAACAATTGCTCGTTCTTTAATGGAAGTAGAATATCATGCAACAATTTGTGAAGCAGTTTGGCTAGGTCGCATATTGGAAGGATTGGGGATACCTCAAAATAATCCTACTATCCTCTATTGTGACAATCAAAGTGTTCTCAAGCTTGTTTATAATCCAGTGTTTCATGAACGGACCAAGCATATTGAAGTCGATTGTCACTTCATTTGAGAGAGTGTTCAACAAAACAACATTCAACTTCAATTCCACTCTACACAGGGACAACATGTTGGTATCTTTGCCAGGCCTATTGTACGCGTGAAGTTTAAATTTTTTCAAAGTTCTCTTAGTGCTGAGTTAAAATCTTCTTCAATACAAAAAAATAAAAAATTCTAAAGTCAATTTTGGGTGAGGATAACTTGAGAGGATCTTCCTTGGTATAGATAAATAGTATGGGAAGAATTTCTAATTAGGTTAGATCAGGGTGTTCCTAATGTATTCCTTAAGGTTTGGATTATATATGTTTTCCCACTAGACAATTATGTAGTTTTACATGCAGTTCCTTAGGTGCGACGATTATGGATGGAGTTCTTTCTAAGTTTGAAGGCATAGATGTGACATGGGTTGAGTCCCAAATATTATATATTTTTTGTAACAAGGAAATCAAGTGCTTTGAGTCTCCTTCTTTGATATGGGACAAGTTTTGTTGGTTTGAATGGTAAAACATACCAAAGGTTGATTAGAAGTCATTGACATGACTATACCACTCATTTTTTTGTGTTTTTGCTTCAAAGTATTAAATTCTACAACAAGAGATAACGACAATATGGTGGAGGAAAATGGTAAATTTGGAAGTTGCTAAGGCCTCTAGGGTAGGTTGTGAGGGTGTGTGCTGAAAAATTGACTAGATGCTGAAATTTCCATAGTTATGTATAGTATTTATTGTGTTCCTATCTTCCTTGTGTCTATATAAGTTTTAGGTTGTTTAAGTGTTCTTGTTCATGCAAGCTATCTAAAATGTAGTGGTTATATAATCGTTTTTTGGCTTTTGTTGGGTGGTGACACATTTTTCTAAGTGTTGACAACTTTTCTTATCTTTATGATCTAATTTTACTTATTTTGGCTTCTTAAATATAAATTTTTACTATGCTTTCTTATAAATTTCTTATGTGGGGATGCCTATATATTTTCTCAACTAATTATTCTAAAGAAAACAAGATGTTGGTCAAATCAGATAGTTTATTTATTTTACTCTATTGTCAACATGGATTCCATGGTCTTGTGAATAATGTATATGGTGGATGTTGAAGAATTTATTTCCAAGATTAAAATAGATGACAATAGTGGCTATAATTGTTTTCATTAAATTATGTGGGGAATGACCTGAATCCATTAAAATTTTAAATCAAAAACAAAAAAAAAGTCTTGGAGATCAATCTAGTAGAACACTACATATCGAACAAAGTTTATAAATAGTACATACAATAAATACTTAAGGTATAGTCCAGAGACAACAAACTTAGAACAAGAAAAAATAAAAAATAGTGAAACACATAAAACACAGGGACACTAAGATATATATAGTCATAGTCCACCATCTAGTCCAATGCATTCTCTTAGGCATAGGACAATTCAACAACCTTCTTTCCCTTTGCCTTGCCTTCACCTCTGGTGACCTTTGGTTCCTTTTTCTTATTCCTCTTGTAAACTTAATTTTTGATGGTAACCACTCTAATAAACAAGCCTCTGCATCAAGATGTTGTTGATCTTGACCAAAATTTCAATGCCTTTTTCTAGACATACAAACCACTCACTATTCTTCTCATGCTTGATACAATTCTATAAAGATAGATTCTCCACATGGACTCCAAGATATTCAACCTATGCTACTAGAACCTACCAATTCTAGGGAATTTTTCCTTCACTAGTCACCCCTTTGTCAACCAGTTCTTCATCTTCCTCCTCACCATAGATTTTGAAGAAATCGAGCCCCTCCAAAGCATCCTGGTAATGGGTTTCACAGGGTGGGGAATGAAAAAAAGAGTCCTCATGGATTAAATTTAGAGGCTCCTCAAGGATTTCCTCACTATCTTCTATGGCTTCTTCATTAAAAGTAAAGTCTCTAAAGTGAGCTTTAATTTCTTCCTTTGAAGGGTTTTTACCAAGAGTAGAAGCAATTTTGGTTGTTGCAGTGAGCTTAGCTAGTCTAGAAGACTTCTTGTTTCTAGAGGAAGTAGTAATGTCATCCTTGGAACACTTACCATATGAAATGTCAATAGAAGGAGAAGGTTAGGGGAAACAATCAATTTGTAGATAGAGTGGTCAATCTACAAGGTTGGCAATGGGATCCTCACAAGGTTCACAAGGAAAGGGGCAAGGATGGGATCCAACCTAGCCACTCTGGAGCAGCATATACTACATGACAAAGATGTAGATGATTCTTTTTGGATATACCATACACATGGAAAGATTCTTATATTCATTTATTCATCTAACACCATGCATTGATTCAACATGAGTATTGTACTCCATTCTTTATACATGATTCTTATAATGTAATGTAATTATGATATGAATGCTATGGTTATGCCTATATGGTATGCACTGATTGATTTGTGACGTAGGATGTGATGTGCATATGCATTGATTTGTGTGATTCATGACTAAATCTATGATATAGATGTATTCCTAATATTTTGAAATGGATATGCATAACTTATTGATTAGATGGATATGTACATGATGGTGATGAGATGCTAGTGTGGATATGATGATGCAAGATGAGACATGTATGCATATGGATGATCATGTTATGGATGCACATGGATCATGTACTAATCTATTTTTTATGCAGGATGAGATGTATGCAAGGTCTACTTGGATGCAGATGCAACAAATGTAGGATACCATGATGAAATAAAAAATGCTCCAAGGATGAATCAAGGAGGACTCCATTATAGATAAAGAAGGTAGAGGGATGTGCACATTCTGACTTAGAATTGACAATGAAAAATAATTAGGTGAATGCAATGCAATAGAGAATACAAATGATAAATATCACGGAGTGTGAGCACCCTTAGAAATGGGTTGCCATGTAGCGAGCACTTATTTTGATTTCGTGTTGTATATGAGGCACTAGGGTATGAGGAACCAAGGTGAGTTCACAACCAATGCATAGGACTAACACAACAAAAAAACACACAAAAAGGTTACCCTAGCACCACATAGAGTCAAAGAGAACCCTGAGAGAAATGGTGCTAAACAATCCGCAAGAAAAAGATATGTCCAAGCATAACATGAGATAATCGAGACCTCATGAGGGAACAACAAGAGACACATCAAGAAAGAACACACAAGCAAACAAAAACCTGATGTTTAATTGTAATAGAGTAATAGTCATTTATTTAGTCATTTTTATTTGTGTTTTTTACCTAACGATCAAATTAGTCATTTATAACTGTTTTGCAAAAAATTAGTAGAATTTAGTCATTTTTAGTTGTCGTGACTAAACCTTTTAGTCATGTAGTCATTTAAATTTGCCAAATTGTACTAGTGACTTGTTGTTTACATCCCAAGGTTAGCCACAAAGGCTAGGACATTGTTAGTTGTGAAAATCTCTTATTTTTTTATTGTCATTGCAAATTTTAAATTATTTGAACTCAATTATGTCAATGCGGTAGGAGGTGCTTAATGCAAGATAGATTGAATAATTTGTTGATCTATTTAAACACCTTGAGCAATAGTGACATGACCTTGCCAATTCGTAAAACAAATACTCTAAAATCTTAGAGATATTTTTCACCATTTGTTATGGATGGCCATATAAACACTTCTCACATCTATTATAAATAATGGTAGAAGGAAATTAAGTGAAAAAATTGAGAGAGAATTAGTGAAAAAAATTGAAACTAAAATATTAAGTCCCAATTTTTTTTGTTTGGGGATGTGTGTCACTTGTTGGCACAATGAGAATCCAACTATCTCTATGTTGCAAACAAAAAATCACAGTCAAAATGGTATTAAAATCATGCTTCATTAAGAGAAAAAAATATCAATGAATGCACAAAGACACACTAAAAAGTATTTACAAGACAAAACAAAAGATGAAGACACAAAAAACATTTATAGATTAGATGAAATTACTTACATGAAATAGTGGTTCAACTATTGGCAATGGATGACCAACTCAATTAAATTCCCTATTGAATATTTTGAATGGAATAAATTCCTTCAATATATCACAACAACTTCATATAGCCCAAGGAATGGAGTCCATTGAACTTGTCATATTTTCCTTTATTCTAAAATCTTGAATTCCACATGGGAACCAAATATTTAGTCTAGAAGTCCACTTGAAGTTCCTTCTAGTTTAGAGGATCTTGAATTCCCATTTTTGGACTAGTTTAAATCGTACTGTTTTAATTAAGACTTTGTTAGAATTCAATTCAAATTATGATATCAAAAATATGATTTGTGAACATTCATACTAAGAGTATTCTATTTTATTTAAGATATGTTGAAATAAAATATCATTAAGATATTGATTAAAGGAAATATATGTGAATTTATTATCTTATGTTATGGATACTATGGTTATTGGTTGAGTACCATGCTGGTTAAATGAGGTGGATGTATTAAAATTTCTCCCCCTTCTAGATGAGGACAAAGACCATCACTAGAGAGAGAGATACAGATTCAAGAGAGAATTACAAGTGTATCATGACTTCTCTCTCTCTCTCTCTCTC